>NC_079373.1:19807500-20107500 GCF_021018895.1 Seriola aureovittata
TACGTACCTTTTTTGTACCTAATACACACCTACCATTTTTATTTTAGGAGCTGAACGCCTCCACATTTCTGTGTGTCATAATATATTTGATTGATGGCAACCATTCTGTTAATTGATTGCCCCAAACTGATATAAGTGAATGTTTAAACCTTTTCTATTTGTATAAATGTCACACAATCTAAACCTTCCAGTTTGTTTATGAAACGACCGTTTCCTCGTTCTGTTTCCTGGACACATATAACACAGTGTAATATTTCCCTAACCACATAGCTGTGCTTGTGATCACCTCTGGGCGTCAGCAAAGCTCATGTCCCAGCAAGCCTTACCCTAAGTACAGGGCGCAGCTCCGAGGAGTAAAACCTACAGTAGGTGTAACCCAGCCAGAGCTTTCAGAAGCCTTTTAAGTCGTTATCCAAATTGTGCGCACTTTCCAACACATTTCACAGGCATGCTGTCAGTCCGTACTCTCGTGTTACTCGCATTCCAGTCCCTCTTTCACCTTTAATTGTAGGCCCTCAGCAGGAGTGGCTTTTGGTGACCTCAGGCTGCGCCCTAAGCGGCAGACACGCAGAGCTGCGCAATGATCGAGGGTGAGCGCATAGGTGGGATCTGGGACAATGGGTGCGTAGCGTCCGCAGACCAAACAAAAAAAACGGCCAAAGAACAATCTTTCCTAGACTTCTTATTTTGCGTTTTAAGAAAATAAAATGTCTAAGCGAGTCAGACCCGGTTACTACCGCCAAGAAGTTAACAAGACCTCCTGGGAAGTGCCGGACCGGTACCGGGATCTGAAGCAGGTGGGGACCGGGGCGTACGGGACGGTATGGTAAGTGAAAACCGCCCCACACACACACACACACACACACACACACTGGGAGAAGAAATAACACAGATCGCACTGCTGGTTTATGTGGAGCGGGGTAACAAAAGAGAGCGACGGAACAGATGGTGACTTACAGGCAGCCGCACTGTGCCACGGGCAAACAAAAGGACAAGTATCTGCGCTCAGCTGAACACATGCTGCCCCACTTCCTGATATGATGGAGACACTTGCGCCGATAACGTCACCTCAGCGCAGCCATCCTCACATCTCTAGTCGTCTTTAAAGATTGTGAAATCATTAATAGCGCGCGGGTGGTGGTGGGTTAAAGCAGCTGCGCACGTCCAAGTTTAGAGATATCCGACACAACGAGCTGCTTTTTGGGCACCTTGCGCGTCTCGCAGCATGCGGCCCTTTGTTGTCAATGATTGACTGTGTGGGCGGTTGCTAAACTGCCCCGACTTACAGTATGCGACTTAACAACACATGAGCAACTCCGAAATATTGTGGTCGGACACAGGCTGGACATGGAAGAGCCGCCTGCTACAGCCAGAGATCACAGCTGGATGTAGCAGATGAGGGGAAGGGACAGGCCAGGGGGCTTTGTGTACTTGTGTAGTGTGTGTGTTGTGTGCGCGTGTGTGTGTGTGTGTGTGTGTGTGTGTGTGTGTGTGTGTGTGTGTGTGTGTGTGTGTGTGTGTGTGTGTGTGGTCACAGGTTTTGAGCACCTACTGAAATTCCTGATCACGAAATAAGAAAGTACATCTTCAGTTATATGCTCAGAGAAACTCAGATGATGATTTTTATTTAGGTCAAAGGGAAGTTCCTGGACTAGATCATTATTTCCTCATTCTGGTCACGTTTCAGATCAACTCATTAGGCCTACATATTTCTGTCTCACACACTCTGATGTGTTCTTGCCCTCAGCTCAGCAGTGGACTCCAGAACAGGAGGCAAAGTGGCAATCAAGAAGCTGTACCGACCTTTCCAGTCTGAGCTCTTTGCAAAACGGGCCTACAGGGAGCTGAGGCTTCTCAAACACATGAAGCATGAGAATGTAAGACACAGCCTAATCGCTGCATGATCATTTTTTATTAGTTCTGACTAGATGGAATCAAGATATCTGAGTATTCATGCATATAGAATAATGAAACGAGAGGATATCTGTGTTAATAGTGACCTATGGGACAAAAGATTATGTCCACCCTGGGCGATATATTTATATTTCTGTCTTATGCAGGTGATTGGCCTGTTAGATGTGTTTACTGCTGACCTCTCCCTGGACCGATTCCACGATTTGTAAGTGCAATTTATGCCCCTGCCAATACTGTAGGACTGAATTAACCTAGCTTGAAAGTAGCAGCCGGTTGTAAAGTGTTCACAGCTGTGATGTTTATCTTGTTCTTCTTAAAGTTATCTGGTGATGCCATTCATGGGGACAGATCTGGGGAAGCTGATGAAGCTGCAGAGACTGTCAGAAGAAAAAATTCAGTATTTGGTTTATCAGATGCTCAAAGGGCTTAAGGTGGAGAACTCGGCTTTCATGATATAGTGTGGACAATTTATTCCTTGAATTTAATTGTTCTGTTGATTAAATTCCTGTTTTTCTGCATTCTTTTATTACAGTACATTCATTCAGCTGGTATAATTCACAGGGTAAGTTGTCTTTCATATATATATATATATATATATATATATATATATATACACACACACACAGCAGGCTACATTTCCACCAAGTATGTGTGAGCTAAGGATTCATACATTCTTATCTAATGAGAAAAGGGAGTTGGTGTGCAAACGTATACCCTCTCCATTTTATTAGACTGTTATGACTGAGGCTTAGTTTTTCTTTCACTTGTTTGCTACAGACTCAATGTCACAGTCATGTTGAGTCTTTTCATATCAACTTTTGCAGGACCTCAAACCAGGAAATCTGGCCATCAACCAAGACTGTGAGCTCAAGGTACAGCACACCCTCATAGCCCAAACAAACACAACCCACAGCCCGCTTTAACTGTTAAATACTTAATTTATGGTGTTCCAATCAAAAATGGGCAATTTGTGATTGTACAATCATCAATGCACTGCACAGAATTTCATTGCCACTTCGACATATTTCTGTCCTTAAAGTCCTTAAAGTCTTACTACCAGATTTGTGGCCTCACTGTATGACCTTGATGTAATTGTGCTGTGTCTGACTCTACCATGTTTCTGTTCATGTTCTGTCAGATTTTGGACTTCGGTTTGGCGCGGCAGGCAGACAGTGAGATGACGGGGTACGTGGTGACTCGCTGGTACAGAGCCCCAGAGGTCATCCTGAGCTGGATGCACTACACTCAGACTGGTAATGTAGAACTAATTACAGGGGGGAGGGGGCAATCAAATCACTTTCAAACAGTCATGTTCACTGCTGAATGCCCCTGTTATTTCATGATGGAGCGTGGATTTGATATTATTATCAAAGTCGAATGCTCTTAACTCAAGGCCTCTGCTTCAGCTATGGTTTACTGCATTTCTCAGAATGAACCTCAAGAGAACAGGCTGGGACCTGTTGCTTTCTTACTTTTTCCAAAAATGTCTTGCACTTGTGGTTGTAGTGCACTCTGGTCTATTGAGGCCACAGTCAGTAGAGAAATTAGTATTTATTCTTCTTCTGTGACATATTTAATAATAAATATCTACTATACAATATTATACAGGGCTTTTAAAGGCACTCAAACACACTTTATATAAAATAACACAAAAATGGAGCAGCAGGAAAAGACACAGTATTAAAAGTAGGTGAGCCAGGGAGGTAGAGAGGGTGGGAGAGTATTTTATTTTGATGGGGAGAGAGTTCCAGAGATAAAGATGGCTCTGTCACCCCAGGTTCATTGTTTGAATCAGCTGAGTGGAGGTTTCATGCTGAGCTGGGTTTGGAGTCAAAGTGGAAGGTGTTAGAAACACCTGAGTTCAATGGAGTCAGAGAGTAATGATAAGTGTTATCCACTAGGCGGTGCTCTCTCAACACTGTACAACAGACACTCTGGGAGTTCTTGCATTTTATGCTGTTGATCACTGACCTACGATGAGATGTTGTTGTAAACTCTTCAGAATATCTGGAAATCTGAAATGTGTGGTGTTTATCAACTGCGATTTCTGTCTCTTCCACAGTGGATATTTGGTCTGTGGGCTGCATCATGGCGGAAATGCTGCAAGGAAAACCTCTTTTTAAAGGCAGCGACCGTATCCTTTTATCTTCCTGACCTTTTCCATTGACATTTTCAGGACGTTCAAAGAGACAAAAGATGGAGAAATTCTTTGCAGAAATACTGCACAATTCTCCCATGAATCTATATGAAAGAATTATCCTGCGAAATGTGAATCATCTTTGAACCTTGACCCCTGTTCGTCAGACCTAGATCAGCTGACTGAGATCATGAAAATCACAGGAACACCAACTCAGGAATTTATATCAAAACTGGAATCTGAAGATGTGAGTGCAGAACATGCAATTCATACAACTCCCTGGTTTTATTGTACATCCCAATTGTGCCCCCAAATCTTCCAAAGTTTATGAACTGGAGGCACAATTTGGCACTGTCATAAAATCATTATGCGTATCTTTAAATTCATATACACACCCCTCAGATACTATGATTTATTCTAGATTAAATGTATTGATTTTTTTTCATAGGCCAAAAGCTACATCAGAAGTCTTCCAAAAGTTGAAAAGAAAGACCTTCAAAAGGTGTTTTTCACAACTAATCCACAAGGTAGGACACGGTCGGCCTTTGAATTCTATCTATTTTCAGTTCCTGTTGACACTCTTTCCTCACTCTGTTTTTCCTCCTTCCTCAGCCGTGTCTGTGCTGGAGCGAATGTTATTGCTGGATCCGCAGAGCAGGGTAACCGCTGCGGAGGCTCTCACGCTGCCTTACTTCACCGAGTTCAGAGAACCAGAGGAGGAGACGGAAGCACAGCTGTACGACCACTCCTTAGACAACACAGACCTGCCGCTGGACCAGTGGAAACGTAAGGATGAATGGGGAGGAGCTGTTGGACTGGTTATGGTGCCATGTAACCAAAAAAGACCAGTAACTGACTGGGGATATATACTGATCGCTGTCCTGCTGTGCTTCTTTCTTCTTTAGGTCACACCTTCACAGAAATTTTGACCTTCAAACCAGTTGTGCCAGAATCCAAGGAAACCTCACTGTAAAACACGAAGAGACGGCTGTGCAGCCTGGGGCCAGAACAAACTAACATGTCTTTTTATCTTGTGCTCAAGTGACTCTTTGATCACAAGACTTATTGAATGCCCACGGACTATATTCTCTTTTAAGTGCAAGCTGCTGTGTTTTTGATGATTTCCCAGTTGTGGATTTTTCGTCGTCGTAAATTTCAGCATGTTTTTGGTCCAGTAGCTTGTTTCCTGAGTCTAGCATTAGATCCTTTCAGCACTTCTTTCAATGCTGAGGTTGCTATATAAGTCAGGTAATAATATTTTTTAAATATTTAACTGGGCAATCAAGGCATTATGAGTTGATTTTAATCAGAATGGTACATATATGTTTTAGGAGCATTTAATAAAACACATTACTCCCTACAAGTTGGTATTAATTACAAATGAAGAAATTACAATAGACACATTTGACTTATGAGAAAACAGAATTTCTTGAAGAATCCTGGTGAAATTTATAGTTTGATTTCCAAGAGTCATTTGTATTTGTGGTAAAATATGATTTTATGGTAATAGATCTAGGCAATACGTAGTTTATTTTGTGAGGTAATCTCCCTGTCAGTGACCACATGTCCTTATAAGACGTTTGTTTAGAATTGTTTGGTATGTCCTCGTGTGTTTGTGTGTGTGTGTGTTTGTGAAGACTACATGTCTGTTGTGACCTTGTCATTCCTCCCAGTGGCCTTAATGTTAACGACATAACACTGTTGAACCGTATGAAAACCATTCCCGGAAGGGTAAGCACAAACATTCACATATTCATTTCAAACCAAAAATACATACATACATAAATCCGATTATATTGTTTTTTTGAAACAGAAAGTTGCACAAAACACATTCTCATCGTTGATTTGTGAATTCATATTTCTAGCACCACTCCTGTATTTTTATTATTAAAGATTCTCTTTGAAAATGACGCACGTTTGTTTTTCTTTTCTGTAGTCTTCTCGCAAACAAAACATGATGGATTTTGGCTCATAGAATATTGAGTCAAAGCTGCACATGTTTAAATGCTGAGGTATGATACACAATACAAAGAAAGTAGGAATAAAAAGAGTAAAATAGGACAAAACAAGGAGACTTTGAGGGTGGGGGTGGTAGAGGTTAAAAAATAATCATTTATTTTATAACAACTATCGTATATACAATTATCCACAGTTTTATAAGAATACTGCTGTGAAATCAATAGTTATCGAAGTCTTAACTCGGTGCCCTTGACACGGTACACCAGCAGTTTCGTAGTGCATTTCAGTAAAAGTGGAGGATTTACAGGCGATGGCTTCAAAAAAGAAATGGTCAAACTGTAACAAGAGGCCAAGACATCCTGATTTGAATGGTGGAGGCGTTAGTTTCTCAGGTTGTCTGTCCGTTCATCCGTCCTATTCTCATGAACATGATAGCTGAGTAACGCTGTGAGGGAATTTCTGCAAATTTGACAGAAACATTTACTTGGATTTGAGGATGAACAGATTACATTTTGGTGGTCAAAGGTCAAGGTCACAGTGACCTCACAAAACACAGCTTTGGCTTTGGCTTTGTGAGTGCAATATCTCAGTAAAGCATTGAGGGATTTTCTCTAAATTTGGGGCAAACGTTCACCTGGACTCAAGGACTAACTTTAAATTTTGGTGTTCAAAGGTCAAAGCCTACATTTCCCATAATCTTTCAGCTAGATTCTTCCTGCCATGTCAGTATCTTTTAAAGTCCACACTGACATAGCATCATCAGAGTTATCTCCTCAGACTTGACAAAACTCCCTCAGAACCACTGAAGACATGATTATGCTGGCTATTATAAGTGGCTTTTAAGTGTAAAATTGGTGACATTCCCTTTTAAATGATACTATTGCATATTCTATATGAATACCCAAACTGTTGTCCAGCCATCAAAGCAGAAGGAGGGCATTTCACTTTTGTGTTGGACATGCAAATTAACACTAGGTGGCAGCATGTAAACAAACCACGGCCATATCTATTGGAGTAGTAATGTTGGTTGGTCCACCACTTTAATCCCGACTGAATCATCTCTGCAAATAGGAGATGCAGTTCCTTGAAATTTCCTACGGATATTTAAGGTCCCCAAAGGATGGATGGTAATGACTTTGGTTATTCAGTCGGATCACATCACATTTGCTCAAAATGTCGGTTTGTCCTTTACTTTAGTTTACGACCAAATGCTTTTCAAATTGATGAAGGTCCCATCAGACTCAGCTGTAGCTTGAATGATAATTAAGCTAACACGGTAAACAAGGATGGTGAACATGTTCAAACTTACTCCTGAAAAACCTGTTAGCAGTGTCACTGTGAGCGTGTTAGCGTAATGAGATAGCATTTATCTCAAACAACCAGAGTCATAGTAGCTGTTGCTGTGCTTTATTGTATTGCAGTAAATGCTGACAACCTTAGTTTTGTAATTAATATGATTGATAACTTCAAGAAGCAAATGTATAAACATTCATGCAGAATGTCTGTTTGCTTTTAGATTCTGCTCATTCCTCCACATACAGTACATTCTCCACTGGCGGGTGTTGAATTTAACAAGCTTGTCTTGAGTGACCTCCAGATCCTTGACTCCCAAGGGTGACTCCCACGAGGACGAGTTTCCTTCCTGGGCCTGAACTCCTCCAAACTAAACCCTGGGTGTATGTTGTGTCCTTGGTACACACACACACACACACACACACACACACACACACTGGGGTTCTGCTGGATAGTTCACCGAAAAGTCAGAGAGTTCTGTTCCCGCTGCAGACAGGAAAACAGAGGGGAAAGCACATTTTTTTACCCCACAACCCCTCCTCTCACACACACACACACACACACACACGCACACACACGCACACACACGCAGCAGCACATGGAAGGACTCCCTCTCTCTGTCTTGTTTGTTGACCCTGCGGTTTATTTTCAGAACACGCTGGGTTCAAGCAGCATATTTCGTCAGACACACACACTTCGAGTTTGCATGTGTGCACCCATATACACAGATACGTCTGGCACGCACAGTTTAATACACAGCACATACAAAAGCTACACGCATCCATACATTTAAGGACTATACAGACTCAGGAGGGAGTATACATGGAATGGCAGCGATGCCCAAACACTGATCTGACCTGGGTCACTGTCTTTTCCTAAAGTGGAATGTCAGTTATAACTGTGTTTATTTTATGTGTCTGAGGGAGGCTAATCACCGTGAATCTCACCATGGTGAAGGGATCAACTCTGTCTTTGCAGAGATTCCCCATCTAGCACACTCCTCTGAGCTAATGTGGGTTCCTCTGTATGCAACAGCGATAGAGCTTGGAAACGCTCCAATTTCCCTCATTTGTCTCACAGAGGGAACTCTGATAGCAGATGATTGGATAAATAAGAGCCAACACTGTCACTGTAAGAGCAAACGCAGCTCTTTATTTCCCTCTGAGCTCATCAGTTTTAATTGAAATGAACCACAACAACAGGGCATCGTGAGTGACAGTATTTATTCTCCAAATAATTTGTGCTGTCATGTCCTTTCTGGAGATCAAATAAACCGATAAACAGAGGAGTTTTACCGGGAGTCAAAATCTGTCAACTTATTCTATGTCCTTGTCTTTGTCTATTTGCAGGCTTTTACACAGATTTATATTTTTTCATAGCAATGTAACTGTGTACATGATGTTCACCATGTGACTGTTTGCTCGGTTCCAGATGTCAGTCTGGATCTGCGTTGCTGCTGCTGCTCTGTGGCAAGTTTACAGGGGTCTGCGTTTCCTCATACATGGCTACATGTGTCAGAGATGTTGTTAAAAAGATTATATTCTGGATGAAAGCAGAAACCTTTTTAGCAAATGCATCTGCAACTAAACAGCGAGAAAAGGCTGTGTAATTGTGCATCAAATGTGGATTTAGTTTTATTTTGGGGCGTGCGCTGTTCAACACAGGCCAGCTCAATGAATGTTTTCCACATTCAAGAGGAGAGGAAAAAATGCTTAATTATTTCCTTAGCTTAGCAAAGTTAGATGTTTTCTATTTGTTTGTTTTAGTGAGTGAATAATTGGGTTCATAGCTCTCCAGCTACAGTATTATTCTGTTTGTTGTATCTGTCCCCAGTGTTTGTTTGCGCGTACGCATGGCTCGACGGGTGGACGCATGTGTGTGTGTGTGGAGGTCAAACAGAACCCAGTAAAGCGAGTCACGTGGCCCGACATAGGCCCACTGTAGCTGAGGGATCTCTGTCTGTCTTCTATTCTGTCTAACTCGCTCACTCCTCTCCCCTCAAAACCCTTTTTTCCCCGTCTTTCCACGTGCCTGGGCCTCTATAGTATCTCTGCCCTGATCTGTGTGAGATGTATACAGAAGCACACGTGTCTGTGAGACCCTTCAGGAGGAAAGCAGGATCTGCCAGGCAAACTATAGAGGAAATTCCACAGGCTCAAATGGAGCTAGTGAGCCCACTGAGGGGGGCACCAGGACTTGGGGTGGGTGAAAAACAGAAGTATATTGGCAGATTTAGGAAGTAATATTCTCAATAAAGGAAAGATTGGAACAAAGAGAAAAGCATGGAGATGTCATGGAGATTACAAGTTGAGGGCAGGAAAGAAAAGAGGGGTGGATGAAAGTAAAGGAAGGGGAGATGAAGAAAAAGATGGCTAGAGATGTAGAGGGCTTGAGGGGGAGTCTATCTCCGGCAGAAGGGGCAGTTTAGTTTACATTAGCTCATTCATTAGCCATCCACCCTCTACTTGAAGACTGCTGTGGAATATGCAATGCAAAGAGTGCATGCCACACATTGTGATCCCTCTCCCAGGACAACTCTCTGTCCATCTGTGCGGTGTTGACATACAGGGTTGTTGTGTGTCACACTGAGAGAGGCTCTAGACTGTTGAAGAGCACTCAAACCCCTCTGACCTACAGGAGCGATGGGAGGCAGCTGCTGAACCAAGACAAATGACTGTAGTTTGCTTTTAAATTGAAGTGTCAAATACAGCTCACTTATGAAGAGTTCCAGTACATTGAAGAAGCAAATGATGAAACTGTCTTAACTTTTTGCCAGAATCATCATCTTGTGATTGAAAGTAAATTGTTTTCAGATGTTTTCCATGTTGCTGCATTCACGTGCTGCTGGGAGGCTTCAGCTTCTGGGCCTTCTGAGTTTTTTTTCTGCTGAACTGCAACCTTTTTAATGCAAGCAACATCTAAATTCACAGGAGTATTTACCTCACCACTGGATTTGATTTTCCGTCCACACAGCATATGAATATCTGTCTAAACACCCCACCTTTGAGACTTCAGTCAATACAGACCTGAATTGCCACACAGTAAAGACTCGGCCAAATATATAAAGATGACAAAATAGGATATGATAAGATAACATGACAGATCTTCTATTGTAAGCAGGTTTCAAATTTCTAAAAGCTGATTTCCAGAAATGTGTTCAGGGAAAAAAAATCCCAATAAAAATAGATGAAATCATTTTGTGAAAACGTGCAGATTAGGTGGAATTATTTTTAAATTTTATTTCGGCCCCAATAACCTCCATAAATGAAATTGGTCTGTATGCTGTCTCAACAGCCAAACCCTGGGCAAAAAGAGTCCACAAATCACTCACTGCAGCATACTAGTGTGAAATAACAATAACAACTCAAGGCAAATCAGATGAGCATATCAACTTTTTTTTTTATCAATTCCTCTTTTGTCTGGACTTTTACAGCTGGACAGTCAGACAACATTGTTTAGAGAGATTTTAGGGAGTTAATCAAACTGAAAAGTAGTGAGAAATTATGCCCTTGATTTACACAATTTGTAGTTAAGTAGCTATAATGTTAAAAAAAATTTTAAATGGTGATTAATCCCTACTGTTTTTCCCTCCATCAAAGCTACCAAATTAAGTTAGAATCCTACAGAGGCAAATAAAGACCTCTACACTTTGTGTCAACAGAGCAGTTTACGTACTTTCTAACTTTCTTTTATGTCTTCCATTAGCCCTCACAGGACAAAACTCACTTCAGTGCACACTTGTAATTCTTGACGTCAGCAATCAAGATAACAAGTGTTTGTCAGTATGAAAGCAGAGACAGGACATTAAACACAATGCCACAAGAACAACATTTCAGACTCTCACTCCCTGTAGGCTTCAAAGAAGGCTGTTAAAAGTTTGTAGTTTCCTCACATACAGAGAACAGCAGCTTGAATTCATTCTGTTAAACCGGAGTCCAATGGTGACAAGCTTTCATGGTGGAGAAAAAAAAAAGTATTGAAAAGCCCACAAGAATTTCTCAAACATGTTGTGTAATCCACTTCTTTGCTGTCAATACGAATGCTCATACAATCTGTATGTCCAGTTTCCCTGCGTGGGATCAATAAAGTTGATCTGATCTTAACATAAAGGAAGAGAGAAGCCTTACCTATAGTATGTGTCTTGTGATTCCCTGCAGGTGAGCTCAGCATAAGGTTTAAAGTAAGTGTCACAAAAGATCACTTACATAACAGTTTGACCAGACTCCGATGATAAATCCTGATTGATTTTCTGGTCAAGTGGGCACAAGACCTCAGCGATGACCTCAGCAGTGGCTTCACTGTGGGGTCACAGCTTCCCGAATGTTATCCTTCACTACGGGCGATAAACCAGGCAAGACAAGGGCTGAATCATGGGCAGAACCTGGCTCTGAGGTGAGAGGTCACAGTGTATCACGCGCACTGTGTTTCTCTTTTTGTAAAGAGAGGAGCTGCTTGTGTGGCTGGGTCAAGGTTAGAGGGCACCTGACTTTGCCATGCAGAGTGAGCAGGAAAGGAACAGCGGCAGAAAATATGGCAAGATTAGAAAAATAAACAGGCGTTTGCTTCAAAGTCCCTACCTCATAGGCTTATATAACTGAGTGTTACAATATAACACCTAATGTTATCCAGATTTCAGTGACTTATCTACATACTGAGTAAATGCCAGATTGCTTCCATTGTGTTTCCCCTGCTAATGAAATGATGAATTGTTTTCCTCCGGTCTCTCATATGAGTGAGGTGAAACACCCAGCCACCACGAAGGCTGAAAAACAAACAGGCATTATCGCACAATGGTGGATGAAAAATGTACCCAGAAGTCAAAGCCCTTAAAGACGGTTATATAAGCCTTCAAAACCTTCTGAGTCTCTCCAGCTTGATGTGTTTAGGACTGATGATTGCTTTCAGTTGTATGGCCTTACTGGGAGACTGAGGCGAAACAGAAACTGTGGCATTTTTTCCTTACTAAAACCCATCCTTGCTGAATTAAGGAAACTCTCGCAGGCGCACATGGCAGAGAACAGAACAGACCCTTTTTTTCCAAGGGGGGTTGATGGTGGTGGTGAGGAATGTCAGCATCTGTGTTGGGGATATTTTCTGTTTTATAGCTGTTTTCTCAGAGATGCCAGTGAATTCTGTGGTGAGAGCTACAGGGACTGGGCTGTAGTCCCGGTGTCTCTACCTCATATCGGTCCACGTGGGCAGGAGATACCAAACCAGACATAGTTTCTAAATCTAGTCACCACAAGTTAATAAAAAGAAAGTATGATTGTGTTTTTTTTGTGTGATTCTGTTTCCTTTTGTTCCTACAGTATTCATGTTTATGACTCGGCTCTCATGACAGGATGCTGGGTATCTGGTTGCTCTATAAATACACACAGTAGAAGTCATGTTTTTCTTCTGTATAGGAAGTATAAAGGATATTATTACATAGTACAACACATCACGTAATTACTTTGTTTGCAAACTTTACAGACATGACCTAAAGGCAGTGAAAGAAGAGGAAATGGTCTGCTAAAAGAGAGGCATGACTGATAAAAATAATCTCTCTAAATTATGGCAAAGACCTTTCCTGGGGTTTGGTCTGTCTGCTGAAGGGGGCTGCGGTTTTTGGCTGGACTGAGCCATGTTCCACAGAAAGGTCTGCCCAGTAGAGTGGATGCTCTCCTGTGAAATATATATAAAAAAAAAAAAAAAAAAACGAGGGATGAGAGGGGAAGGTGTGTGCGGCAGATGTGCAGGGTTATAAATTGACAGGATGTTTATCAGGAATGCTGTGAGGTGACCCCTGCTCCCCGTAGCCACTCCATAACAGACCAGTGATGATGCGGTTAAAATACATTACACTCTGGTGGCCCCTTAACTCTCCCTGTCAAACTGAATGTGGTGGGTTATAGTAGAATACTAAACCTCTCATTAACCTTATATAGACTGTCTTATTATTCTAAACTAACAAGATTAAATGGATTGTCGCTTATGTCATTTCAAATTTTATATCCCACAAATTATCTGAACCTATTTTAATGGAGTAGTTAGACATTGTTGGGGAACTTTGCTTATTGCTGGGAATCAGAGGAGAAAATTGTTGTCTCCTTTCATGCCTGGAAAATATATAGCTAAGCTATGGTCAGCAGGTGGTTAGCTTAGCTTAGCATATCTTACCGCAGAAACAAAAAACAGCTTGCTCTGTCCAGTGTATGGCTCTGTCTGAGGGTAAGAAAATCCTACCTGTCAACACACCTAAAGCTCACACTTTATATTGGATATTGTTTGTTTACTTGCACAAAACCAAATGAAAACAACACATTGTAGTTTTACAAATTTTTTTTGCTGGTACACCGAGTTCCTAGACTCTCAGCTGGTTACCTAGCAACCTAAGAGAACTCATTTTGCACACAACACTATCCCCTGATAAAACTGCAAAGCATCTATTTGACACTTTGGTCAAAATATACTATATAACAAAAGACGACCAAATTACCGGCAGCACCACTGGTATGAAAGAAATAGTGAACACTTCCTGTCAATTAAGTGGGCGTGGTCATGTCTGCTTGTGTCAAAACATATGACAAACAATACAACACCGGCTTCTGGATTTGGAAAAATTGATTCGATATTTATGTCGGTGACAATGGGGCAACAGCATCGGTCATAGTCTGTGATCACGTTCACTTCTCCCACTGGGACGAACAGACTCATTCTCCTATAGGTGCGGGGAAGTGGCGAAACCCATGTGACACAGTTACAGGAAATGATTGTAAGTGCGCCGTCTCCTTTCTCAACTGTCGTCTCTGCTTTCAATCAATTTTCTCATCCACCTACCGTTAACTCTTGGGGAAAAAAAGACAATAGGCAATTTTACCCTAATGTAATGTCGAACTATTCATTGAAGTCACAAGAAATCAGTTTCATTTGAATTGACATCTCCGGTCTTCTGGCATGTGGATTCAGGAGGATAACTAATACAAAGTGAGGTGATTAAGGCCCACATGTTACTGTTTCCCGAGAACAAGTAAGACCCACTCAGAGAGGTGCAAATGCTCATTAACAGACGCGTGTGTGAATACACATAACAAACCCAGGAAATCCTTCTTTGCATATCAGTCAATTGTTTAATGGGAAGACAGCCTTCACTTTTGTTTGCATGGGGTGGAAGGAGAGGAGGAGGGAGTAAAGGAGGGGGTGTTCCTTCTTGTCTCCTCCTCCACAACCACTAGGCCTATATGTGAAGAAAAAAAAAAAAAAACTTGACCAGCCCCCTTTCCATTCCCATGGATCGTATTACTGGAGACTCCAGCTCCGAGACATCTGCTCCGCTACTAACAACGGAGCGCGTCCCCGCGTCCCAGACCTGCGACCGATCCCGTCTCCCGTGGTGCCCCCTCCTCCTCTTGCTCTCTTCCCCAGAACTATGATCACTCCGTTATTTGCTGTGGTCATGAGGAGCCACACTGCCCTCCACGTTTCCCGGCTGTAGTTCAACACAGCCAAAAGCGCGCCCCTGCTCCATCACGCTCCCTCCTTGCGTCCGAGAGACGAGACGAGCAGCGGCGGCGGAGCGAGCAGCGGCCCCCGGTGCCATCGAGCAACACATTTCTTATTGTCTGTGCGCTCCGCAGGCTGCTGGCTGTGGGCTTAGCGGCTTCGCATCCTCTCCGCTGCGGGCTACATTGTTGTAGGGGAGGACAACGAAGGGCGGATGAACAAAACAAAGATCTCCATGTCCGCTGTTTTAATAACGTTTCACCAGTCGGATATTTAACCTGATTTTTTTGTCTTACTACGAGCTTTTTGTTTTGTTTTTGGCACCATGGAGTCGGTGGAGAAGGAGTGTGGAGCGCTGGGTGGATTATTCCAGGCCATCGTGAACGACATGAAGGTAACACACACACACACAAACACACACATATGTATATTAAAGTAGACAGGGGATTGTATGTGACCTTTGTGGCTGCACGGTGGCTGATCAGACGCATATTTTTTTTACTGCCTTTGTCTCTTTCACCGGGTGCTCCCCCACTGGAAACACCGCTGCAGGACAAATTGAGAGATGAAACATGTTTCTCTTTGTGTTATTAGCATAATGTGCAGCAGGTCTGTCAGGGTCCTAGCCACATTTAACAGTAGTTCAGCCGGCGTGTCAGTCTGTGTGCCATATACTAACTGCTTGCATGGAAGTATCGGTAGAGTAAAATGTTTATTTTGTTCTGTTAAGTGTTTTGGGGCTCATCTGTTTGGTCCAGGGGTCAAAACCTAGCCACATCATCAACATCAAGAGAGTCAGGTTAATCAAGAATTCCCTTCACTTTGAATAGAAAAATCAGTGGACAAGAAG
The DNA here is from genome assembly GCF_021018895.1 of Seriola aureovittata. Lineage (NCBI taxonomy): Eukaryota > Metazoa > Chordata > Actinopteri > Carangiformes > Carangidae > Seriola > Seriola aureovittata. The sequence continues at coordinate 19,823,136 of NC_079373.1, forward strand.
AAGAAAATTACAATCGAAAGTAGCAGATAATTTACATTTTATGCAGTTATCACAGTGCAAATGTTCTGGGCTGCGATCTGACCTCAAGCAACTGTTCCTCCTTCCTCCCAGCCTCCAAGGTTTTCTAGATTAAATGACAGGCATGGAAGGATGCTCTGATAGAAAATAACCGACTCCATCACCTCAACCTCCTGGACAGAAACAGGCATGAAAGGTTATTGATTGTGCTTCCTGATGCTTGGCCTTGTGGCAGGAAATCGCTACTTTACCAATAAGCAGTTTAATACAAATTTAACCCACGCCTTACCACAGAATAGACTTCTGTTTCACCCTGTTTGTGAAAAACACGAGTTCTCCACCATTCAAGGCAGTTTAAACAAATTTCTTATGCAGGAACTAGATGTCTCCCATTATCTATCACTCAACATGCAAGTGAGTGTTTTTGTGTGTGTGTGTGTGTTGGGGGAGGGGTCAGGTCAAGGAAGTTGAATCAGGGTGGTCTGTTGTTGTTCACCACAACAGATGGAAAGTGTGAACGTATTCATCTGGCCTGGAAGCAGCTCCCAGTCATCTCGTTGTGGAGGACGCTTTCCATCCAAAGTGTTGATAACGGCGAATAAGTCAAGAATCGGGCGCCACTTTCCACCTAACAGATTTCTTATTGATCACTGGCTCACAGGGGCATGGTGCCGCTGGACAGACTATTTATGGACCCTCGTTCGTCAGGCTCCAATGAAATCAGCTCTCAGCTATTGGCAGCCCCAGTTGGGCTTCATATATTTCCCCTTTTGTGTTGCGCTCATGCCAGGGTCAGAGAGAGAGAGAGAGAGAGAGAGACAGGAGCTCTTAGAAAAGGCAGTCTGTGTATTGATAAGCAGCACAGATGAATGAAGCTGAAGCCCTGAGTCAGCACAGTGTCGATGTCCACTGTCTGAGACAGACATCTGACCTCATTCCTGCCGCCTGGCTGGGCCACGCAAGCCTGTCAGACTAGCTTTACCCCCTGGGAGCAACGCAACAGCATGGCTTTCCTGTGCTGATCTCACTGATTGTGAACAATGTTACAGTATAGTGTACAACTACTTATATGATGAAGTACAGTGCACACACACACAGCCTCCTGTGGACTGTACTGTGCTGTTTCAAGCAGCACCTGTTGGTTATATAACTGTCTGATGAAGCTACAGGAAAAGAAGTAAAAGAGTAGGAGTTGGTAATACAGGAGGTGTGGGGTGAGATGATATGAAATAAAATGATTCACTTGGATTAAATCACCAGCCAAGAATTAGATCAGCAATGGAGTTGGGTAGATGTGAAAGCAAAAAATGTCCTTGCCAACTCTAAGGATGATAGTTTTGATCTCACCCTCCAGTATGAATGACAAGGCATGGGAGGAAGAGCCTTTCTCTCCTTCCTTCCCTCTTTTCACCCCTCCTCACCTCCCTGGGCGCTGCTGGGTGTGGATGAAGAGAGAAATCCTCCCCCCCCCCCCCCCCCCCCCCCCCCCGCAGCTCTGTATGTAGTTCTCTATGCCTGCTTCTTCAACCTCCTCCCTCAGCTGTCTTGGCAGCGCATCCCTCCTGCTCTGGGAGTCACAGGCCACACAAGCTAATTAGACACCTGTTGGAGTCAAGTGCAGACAGCGAGGCAGGGAGGAGGTTCATGGCAAACATTTTTGTTAGGGATGATGGCTCCTAAATCACCTGTGAAGGCTGAGGCTTTATCCGAGCTCGAGAAGGTGGGAGTTAAACGCTGTCATTGCTACAATGGAAGTTATACCAGAAGTGATGAAAAGCAAGACTGTTTCCAGATTGCATGCTGACTATATATAGCCAGAATGTGTGGCCTCTTTCGGTTCCTCTCCATCAAAGAGGCGCATAGGGGTTATGCCCTTCCTGTCCTTTCGCCAGGGCTCAAGCTCTTGCTCTAATGGGATCGAGTCCTGAATGTGTTTTATGTTAGGCTTCTGCTCTTATAGCTCAAGGCAGCGTGGGATGATCCTGGGGTAAATGTAATCCAGATTTTTCAAAGACCAGCTATAGTACCTGCCCTGTGCATGTAAGCGCTCAAAATATGAGAGCTTACCCAGATCATACATGTGAACCACACCAAAAATATATGCACAAAGTATACATATACTGGCTCACAGCAACTTGCAAGAGGAGGGTGTGCAGGTTGATTGAGGATAACAATAACATAAGTGTCCAGCGTTAAATCACATCAGAGTACGGAGCTTATACACCAACCTGTTTCTAACCATGGGGGGAAGAAGCCAAGCTCTTTGAGTCATTGTAGCCATATATGGATTTCAGTATCTTGTCAGTGTAAATAAAGAAGAAAAATAGTTTGCAGTGAATAAATCTGCCATTGAAATTTAAACAAGCTGTTCTATCAAGTTGGAGAGAACATTATGTATTCTTAAATCTGTATGCATTCACTGGTTTGTATGTGTGTGTGTGTGTGTGTTTGAGAGGAGGATGTCTGTGTGCTTAAATGTCCTTGGCGAGATATTTATTTGACTCATCTCTTTTCCCTTTTCTTATCAGAGCTCTTACCCTGTGTGGGAAGACTTCAGTGCCAAGGCCACAAAACTGCACTCTCAACTCAGGTGAGAAGTAGTCCCAATGAATGATATAAACCTCAGTGAAAAGATACTTGTGCAACATTTGCAGCCACTTTTATGCAGTCACGGTGCAGTGAACATGTACCAATGTATTTACAGGACCACAATTCTGGCAGCAGTGGCCTTTTTAGATGCCTTTCAGAAGGTGGCAGACATGGCCACCAACTCTAGAGGTAAGAGGGATGTTTTTCAATTAATTCAAGGTCACACACTGTGAAAGAGCTGGTGGTGGTGGGGGTGGGGGTGGGGGTCACTACCTTTTTTTTGGGCAGTTCGATTTGTTGTCTTCACGGGGTGTTGCACAGTGATTGTTTGGGGCTGGGTTAGAGAAGTGAAAATCTGATCTTATTGTTTCTTTGGTCTTAATGAGGTCTGCTGATCTGCTTTGTCACCCTGCTGGCCAGAGAGGCAGCCGATTAACACAGATTTCTTTTGAGTTGATCGTCGAGAGCAGTATGTAGGTCAAAAAAACCCTGCACACCCAGACGAGCGTGCAAAGGCTCCTGACACATGCACAAACACAATCACACGAGCATAGAGGCACACACACACACGTACACACACACACACACACACACACAGACAGATATTCAAAGGATGACAGCTGGTAGCCAGCCGCCTGACCTTACAGGTCACATGCCACCATGCTTTGAAACAGTTTGTACCAGCACAACCCCTTACTGACCACTGACTGCTGGTGAAAATAACTGAAGAGGCATTTCTTCAACAGTGTTCACACATTGTCACCAGTTTCACTCCTATAGCCTCTCCAGTAACAGTGGAAGTTTATTGCCTCAGCGATACATCAGGTTTCGTTAAATGATTCCCGATGTGAGTGCACGTGCACTGTGGGATGAAATGAGGTAGACTAGGGTCAGCCTGCTTCAATAAAGCACAGGTATGGAGGATGGCAGGGCAGGACTTCAAAGCAGAGGTGTGTCTGCAGTAAAAGTAGGGAAAACAGCAGAATGATAGATGGTCCAGAGAGAGAGAGAGAGATGAGTGAGAGAGGGACGAGAAAGATGATCGAATTGAGTTTTACAGCTATAGATGCATAAAATCCCCGTAAGTGTGTCACTCACACGCCCGCTCACTCTTCTGCTACTCTCCCAGGGACATTAACTTTAGGATTAATGTCATCTTTCTCAGGCCACCGACTGTATGAGGGATGGAGGGAACACTTTGAGACGACAGACTTTGAAACAATTAAAGAGGAACTAATGAAACATGGCCTAGTATAGTGCTGAGTAGTTGATGGACAGAACATTTTTTATCATACAAAAATATCAAATATTTGATGGTTTTAACATGTCAAATGTCAAATTTTTATGTTTTCATCTAGTAAGTATTTGTGTGTTTTCCCATGGTGCTCTTAACCAACGTAACGTTTCAATCCCATTTCTCCTCTGGGAGCTGTGTTGGTCTCCTCGTGTGCTCCAAACCCTAGCAATTAATTTGGCAGGAGGAATGTCGATATTTACTTGACCTGGCTTGTGGTGGCCTGGAATAACCTTTGAACCCCAGGCTGCAGGTCCCATAGACATAGTTTAGGCAAATTTACCCTCCTGGCAGCTGCAATAGTAAAAGTTATTATCCCAAAATATATTGGCATCCAGATGTTCCTCTCTCTCTCTCAAACTCAAGACTGTTCAGGAAACAGCGGTAGATAAATAGAATTCTGAGATTACTTGCTCAACAAGTCTCTGCTTCTGTCTCTGTGGCTGTTTCTCTCCCTCTCCTTCCGTCTTTCTCCCTTCACGTGTGTGTGTGTCTGTCTGCCTGCAGCGATCTTGTTCGCCTCAGCGTCTGCACAGCCATATAGGGCTGATTGCACCACAGGGGAGTGGGGGGGGGGGCTGCCTTGGCTATAAACTGTTGGCCGTCATCACTGTCACCCCGATTCCCCTCTCGTGTTTGGGGACGAGCTGCAGCTGCTGGCACAGCTGGAGGTTTCATCGCGTTCTTCTTCTCCTTCCTTTAATCTACCTTTGACACACTCACCCCGTCACCCCTTTAACTCCGACACACACTCTCCAGACTGTAGACGTTTCCCTGCCAAGGAAAGCAACATTTCCTCTCATTCAGTGCCTCTGGATGAATCCAGGGAGAGAGGGCAGTGAATGAAAGAGGATTTCCTGTCCTGACGTTTGTCTTGTCTTTAACTGGGCGGGCAGATTTTCATATATATACCCATAATAACCGCATCATATTTGAGATCGTCCCCTCTGTTTCCACCTCCATACCGCCTCCTCTCTGTGTCTGCATGTTCATGTGTCAGAGTGCCTTGGTCTGCGTTCCTGTCCAGGCTCCTTCTCGCCCATGTTGTCCGCTTTTAGAGTTTATGGTCACGGTCGTGGCGTCAGCATCTGTGTTTTATGTAGCAGCTGGGGGAGTCGGCTGCCAGGCGTTTTGGCACTGTGTCTGACAGCGCTGTTTCTCTAAGCTGTGTTGATGGATCTGTGTCTAAAGGCACGTCTGTCTCCCTGAGCTGGCGGCTCGCATCTGGGTTCAATAGTGGTCCGCCAACCACAAAGTCTATATTAGATGGATGTATTTGGAGAATTTTAGCCCCTTTTAAAGATAAATGTTTGACGTTTCAACACCCATCTTTCCTGGGACTTAGCTTGAGGCCCTGCAGCTCTCTGGAATGTTTTTATTGTTAGATTGGTCAGCCTAATGGTTTTTGGTGTGTTGTCTAGACCAGTTTAGTCGTTTATATGAAATTGTTGTGTGATGTATTTAAAAGGACCGGACTTATCTGGAGAATAGCAGGCTCTGTGTTTGGTGTTTTGTTGTTGCTAGGCTGGATGACATGTGTTTCAGTGGAAGGTTGACTTCATTTCTTTCCATTTTTGGTCATGGTTGAACTGGATACAGGTCAAAGAGCCGGTAGTTCAGGGCTAACGTTCCATCATGGTATGAGATACAGGCTCTATGTTTTTTCGGAGAGCGAGGTGAGTCTAGTGAGGGGTGGGTTGGCCTGGGAGTGGGGGTTGTGGTTGCAGTGGGATTTCCACAGCTCTGGGTATCCAGGCTAGGCAGAGGCGTTTAGCTAATCCTCTTAGCCCCACTCTGTAACACACAGACACAGACTGCCTTCCCTTCCCTTCCTGATCAGCCACCCCCAGCTTTAAAAATTCACACTCTGGGATCACCGGCCAGACTGCGATGCACTGCAAGTTTGTGTTCAACAAAGACCGAACCTTCCTCTCTTTACATCTGTGCGCCAGAGACTGTAGAGTAAACACACCATTGCACTCGCTCATAATGTTCCAGTGGGTCATTGCAAGCCCTCGCTCTCTGTCTCTCGTTCTTTTCTTTCTTACTCAAACAGTCTATGCTCAGTGGAGATATGGAGGTACTAGTAGATCAGTGTGTCAGCGAAGCAGTAATCTGCTTGGCCGCTGTGCTTCTCGGGGTTGGCAGATGGGATGGATATCCTTACCCGCCATCTGGACAGCCTGGCATGGACGAGATGCGGCCGTGGCCTTGTGTAGAGCGAGATCAGGGGATTACTGTCCTCTGCGCTATCCCAGCAGCGTAGCTATTTTTACGGACATGTCAAATAATGAGAGTGTGCCCATGTGACCAGCACTGACATCCATCAAGCTTGGCATTTCATGTTCAAGCCTTCTATGGGCCTGGGAGGTGAGCTCTGCATCTTATGTTGGTTCGAAAATGGATTTTGATTCTTTTAGACCGGACATGCAGTACATGTACATGCAGCCACTCTGATGAATGCACTAGCCATTCTGCTGATTGTATACGCTGCGGTCTTGAGGTATTTCATGACCTCCAGCCATCAGGTCACATTAAGTATCGACGAGAGCCTCTTATTTCTCCTTCAGCTGTCTACCTCGTGTGTCAGACCGAGCTGAACAGTTCCAAACCTCCTTCCTTTCTCCCCCTCTCTCTCTCTGGAGTTTGAGGGCTTCAACCTCAAAACTCAATGTGGTCGTCCCACAAATGAATGTTTTCCAGCTATTATAATGACTACATGCGAAAAGTAAAGGGTGAAGTGGCTGGAACAATGATGTGAAGAACAGATGAAAAGAGGGGGAGTAATGATGGCAGTGAAAACAAATCTTTTGGCGCTGCGTAACTTTCATTCTGAGGAATGAATACCAAACTAAGTAGACAAACATGAGACCTGAGGGGAACAGTGTGTTCAGCTATATCCTGAACACGGAGTCGGCGTGGAAGGGAGCTGGAGAGGGGAGGGAAAATACACGAGAGAGCGAGGGAGAGAGAGAGCGAGAGAGAGAGAGAGAGAGAGAGAGAGAGGAATGTAAGGGAGGACATTAAAGGAGGGAATGAAAAGGACACGCGCATAGTTTTAATCAAATGAGGTGGCTGATTGAAAACAGTTGGAGAAATTTGCTGAGAATAGAATTTACTTGTGTTGACTTCACCATTTTTTTTTTTTTAATGTGCTGCTTTTTTTTTTTTTTTTTTTTTTCACATTTTGCCATTGTAGTGACACAACCAAAGTCTTTTGTTTGTGAGCCAGTCTACCAGACGGTCATGATCTCCTGAGGTTGAATCCCTTTGACTTTCTCAAGCTATTTGTAATTTTTGATATTGCTACATCGCCAGCATAAGCATTAACAGCTGCTTACTTACCAGTCTAGAAGAAATGTTGCAAGCTCAGCATCAAACTTCCTTTTTACTCACCAAGAGCTATCTCCAGAGGTGGAAAGCAACACCAGTGTTAACTCTTTTCTCTTCTCTTCTACTGACGTTAGCACCGTAACCAGCTAGCCCCGGCCTGTCTCGTCACTCTCTGATAGCGACTCACTGTAGCCTCCAATCTGTCCTTAAGATTATAAGAAAAGGATTCAGTGTGAAAACAGGTGGAGTTATGTTTTAAAGTTTAGGTCTACTAGTAAGAGAGACTTGATGAAGGTCACAGAAAAACTCATTGTTTTGAGAGTAATGAAAATTTTAGTCACCTAAGTAAAATTTGACGTCAAGGTTCTTAAGCATACACCAAGCTCAGTGCAGAGGAGAATGGAGACTGACCTGACGATAATAGACTTCCCCCCAGGTTAACTTAAGACTCAGAGGCTACAGGTGGAGATAGAGCTTATTAAATGCCTTATGAGCAGCAGCAACAGCACCCAGCAGTGCTGTCAGCATTGTTTGGAGGGTTGTTCGCAAATGAGCCGTGCAGCATTAACTTTGGCCGAGCAAAAGAGTGGGAAGTGCATTGTCAGCTGAGATAAAGACAACCTTATTGCAAAGGGTGTAAAGCAGGGCAACCTACGAGTCATCTGATTGAACTGGCTCGCAGGCTTTGCTCTATTTAATACTGAGTCATTCACTGTTGCCTCAATGTCTGTCTTTTTTTTTCCTATTTGGAGCTTGGATACATCTGGGGTCCTTTCCCTTAGCTGCAGGTGAAGACAATCCCCTGTGGATCTTCTGTTCTTTCCATTAATTGCATGATACATTGCTTCTCTCCTTCCCTGTGTGTTACATTTTCCCATTTTCTCTCTCTGTGTCCCTTTTTCATGTCCAACGAAAAAGCACATCTGGACAAGAGGCGCTGTTTATTTTTAGCAGCATTTATGTCCCTGAACAGGAAGCTCCTCCAGCAGCAAAATAAAACTTCCTCCTTGTTCTCCCACTCCTCCTTTAGTCTCATCGTAATGCTCTCCAGAACATGTTTACACCACATCAGGACACACTGAGATCTGTCTGCATCTGTGGGTGTTTCTGGTCGAGAGGTGAAACTTGCCGTGCGTATTGTCTGGCCAGACTACAATGGGATGAGTGTGTGTGTGTGTGTGTGTGTGTGTGTGTGTTTGACTGTGTGTGTGTTGGACTAAAACAATTGATCTTGAGGCTGTTTCCTCTGCCTTTCATTAGTATTGTTTCTGGTAAGAAGAGACATTGTAAGGAAGTGACACAAAAGGCTTTGAATACTGTTTTGATAGCTACTGCAGACACATATATGTTCACTCAAAAACATTCTCACATTTGTGTAGGGTCTGGGTTATTCCCAGCTTCTCAAATGTGTGAGTGTGCTACTTTTCTTGGTTTTATTGCATTTTAAAATAAATATCTTTGGATTTTGGACTTTAGCTGGGACAAAACAAGTAAGTTGAAAGTGTCACCTTGGGAAATTGTGTTGAAGTTGTGGCTGTTTACACTATTTTCTGACATTTTATAGACAAAACAAATGATCAGTTTAGTCAAGAATATGATTGACAGATTCATGGATGAAAATAATAATTAATTGCAGATTTATGTATATTCATATTTACAAAAGAATCCTATTAACCTGCACAAACCTATACATCCACATCTTTGTTCTTTCTTGGATGGAGTGCCATGTCTAAAAAAAACAGAACCCTAATGTTCTGTTTGGGGTCCAGGAGGTCCTGGGCTCAAAAAAGAAAAGAAAAAATTACTTCATTGTTTTATCAGTTTCAAACTTAAGGACCTCTCACTTATCTCACTTCATAACAGTTGCTTTAATTAAGTTTTGAAAGTGTTTTAAAACTGAAAAACTATTGTTTAAATGTCTGAAATAACTGTTTCACTCTTACAAATTTTTGTAGTGTAATGTTTTCAGTGTTGCAGATATTCAACACACTCCTTTCAGAAGTTCCTGACTTACCTTACCATTGTTAAGTCTCATTGAACTGAAGGAATATAAACACAGATGAATGCTTCTAGTCATTTCAGTATGAAACCCCTTTCTCAAAATATATATTGTGCTTTGTTTACAGAGTAGAATACCCTTTTCACCCCAGTCTTTCATTTTGCACATTGAGCTTATGAAATATTAACATAAAAACCAAGTGAAACAGACTTTTACTTTGCATTACAGCCACGAACCAAGAATCTTTCTGCAGAGTTTCTCGAAAGACTCGCACACTGTCTGTGTCTGTCATCCAGTATTTATGTAACTTCGCTTAGATCTGTAACTCTGTTGCTGCGGGCGTACAGCACTGTAGTCTTGTTCCACAATCAATGTCCGCACGTGGCTGTTTTATCCGTCACTCTTCCCTCCATCAGAAGCTATTGCTCCCTTACCAGCAGACACATGGGGGTGCTTCTTTATTAATAATACTGACTGCTTCGACTGAGCTACACCAGCAGAACTCCAGCTGTGCTTTGAAGCAAATGTTTGATGATGTGAATGTATGATGTTCTGAAGTTTTTGAATTCAGAAATCTCAGCTGAGATCTCGTTTAGTTAAAATCAAGGTAATTCTCCCTCCAGTCTCTTTTTTTTTGTTTCTTCTCTTTGCTGAATAAAGTGTTTGTTTGATGTTTTGGCTTCATTGAAGGACATACACACACAAGCTACATGGAGATTTTGTTGATACTGGAAAACATTACATCAACCAACTCTTCCTACGTACTCTTACTCTTCATCTGTCAGAGCTTATAGATATATTTACTAAAAGTGAGAGACTTTGTCCTGGCAGTGACTGCTACACCTGCAGCAGCCGGCTAACACTTCCTCTGCCCCGTGACTGGCCAAACCCAGCCGGCACCTCAGCAATGTGTACCCTCTTTCATCCTCCCCTCTCACCCCACAGCCCTTTTCATCCATCAGTGGCCTCCGCTGTGTCCCTGCCAGTTCACATTCTGTAGCACTTAAAAGGGATGAGGGAGGGTAAAGGCAGGGGGCTTAACTGTCTGTGCCAGCCACAGTCGGCTCCGTGGCCAAGGTGCCAGCGTGAGGAATAATTGTTGTCTCACGGACGATGGAATTTCCTCAGCTCAGCTCTCCGTATGAGGGTGTAGCGAAAAAACGCAGGGACTTCATATTCCTGGAAGTGTAACCATGAGGATGTTCTGTACCTTTTTGCTCCACATCCCACGCAAACATGCTTTATTGACACAGGAAGCAGCCCCTGCTCCACTCAGGAGAACTGTATTCAGCTTGCGAACCGGCAGCAGAATCTCACTCCAGCTCGGTAGTCCTGAGTGCAAATGAAATCTGAGCTGAGCTGCAGGGTTTAGATGCTGAGAGAGAGTGAGAGAGAGAGAGCGAGAGATAGTTGAGCTAAGCTCCTATGTTGAAGACATCAGGGAATGAGGCCCGTGGCAGTTTAGCTCCTGGCTCCCGGCTCCTGGCAGGAGAGTTCCCTATAAAGCAGTCCTATTAAAACGCTCCTCCTTCCCCGAGGAATCAGGGGAGTTAATCAGAACCAGAGCTCTGGATGGAACCACTCACTAAACGCTTAGACCACACTGTGCTGGTCCTGGATACTGGAGCTTAAGGTTCCCACCAAAACCAACAGCGGGGGCTCGACCTTCCCACCAACAATCCCATGTACTCCTCGACATGCACAAGCAGATCTGATGGCAATTTTTATTTATGTTTGAATCAGGCGCCAACCGCATCAGAGACATGCACAGCAATGCTGTTATAATTAACCACACATTGCTGCACTGTTCAGTTGCTCCAAGTTATTTGCTCCATGTCTTCAGATATACGGCTGGGTTGCATAAAGGCTCTCTTCCATCCTGATCTGTGTTTTGCTTCATTCATGCATGTGTGGGTGTCTGCTGTGAGGTCGGCCCTGCTCCCCTTAAAGCCCCAGGGGTCCACGCCTGCTAAATAATCACTTTCCCATTTCCTACACAATGTTCGCCAGGTTCCAAGCTGCTACAAGGGCAAATATCAGTCGATCTAGATGCAGAGATAGAGTTGAGTGGATTTTATTTATGCAGCCCAGAATCACAAATCACCTTTTATCATGGGTGAAAAAAGGAGGAGACCTCAGTAAGGGCGACAAAAAAAGCAACAACTTGTCTTTCAAGTCAGTCTTAACCCTCTTTCCAGCTTGTATGTGTTTGTCACATGTCTGTGTACATGCAGGTTGTTGAGGGAGTAAATCTGCGTCCCTGTCCGTCCGGTTGAGGCCAGAGGCCAGCAGGGCTCTTGGACATGGGCAGGAAGCCTCTGGACCTCCCCAGGATGTAGCTGTCAGCTGATCCCCCTCTGGGAGGGGAAGGAGGAGAGGAGGAGACGGGAGGGAAATTGGCAGGTGTGGATGGGACAGGAGAGTGGGGGTTGAGGGCTCTCTCTGGCTTGACAGTGACATTGAGAAAGTCTGTTAGAGAGATAAAAGAGCCAACATTACTCTCTCTCGCTCTCTCTCTCTCTCACTCCCTCCCGTCTCTGTTAGACACAACACCCCCCCACCCCCACCCTCCCACCCAATCCTGCACATTTACCCTGCAAGAGCTGATTTGCAGCTGTGCATGCCTCCTGTAATGCTTTTAAGAGATGCATAACCTGTGGATACGTGTTCTGTGTGCGTGTTTGCATTTCTGATTCTATCATTACACTTGGCTTTATGAGGCACTGAATCAGTGCCAATAGAGGCTCTTCTACGACAGATACTCAACACCAATCCTTTAAATATGGAGACTTCTTTGGCTATTTATAGCAAGAGCTCAGAGTATAGGTTCCACATGTTACTTCAATCACTTCCTGCTGGTGTTAAATGCCTTTGTGCGATACAGCTGGATGACCTTTCATCTCTCAACCCTAGAACAGCGATGCACACACAGGACAACCTTCCCTTCCTCTCCCCAGTGCACAAACACACTCAAGTTGTTCTACATCTGCCTGTCAAAAATGTCTCTCCGAGATCGAGTCCAGATCCGCAGCTGATTGTCTTTGAACTAGTGCAACAGTCAGTGAAGTTGACAGCCAAGTGTTGGCGTGAAATGGTCTTTGTCTCACAGTGTGACGTGATATCGACTGGAGACAGTAACCTAGTTTCTTTATATGATAGCTGAAAAAGAGCACAGATCTCACCGGGCAACCATCTGGAGCTTTTCTTACACAGTGTCTGATTTCAGACCTGCTATGTCGGTCTTGTTTTTCTTTCTGTTTTATTTTGTGTATCGCTCTTTGTTTTTGCATTGCAGGTTCAAGCCAGTTTCTTTCTCTCTCCCTCTCTCTCTCTCTCTCTCTCTCTTCTCTCTCTCTCTCTCTCTTCTCTCTCTTTCTGCCCTGCATGAATGGTGTTTAGGAAACAGAGAGAACAGGAAAGGCAGAGCAGGCAGGGAAGAATAGAGGGATATCCCCTTACAGGGTTCCCTCCTTTTTCCTCCAGGATAGAGGGGGTGAGAACTTTGGAAAAGGGGTGGGGTGGTGGTAAATCACACCACCTGTCCAATCACACAGAGACACACACACACACACACACACACACACACACAGACACGCATGCATGCCTCCACTCTGTGAGGCCTGTCTGCCATCTGAGAGATGTCCTCTCTCTTTCCCTGTGTGTGTGTTTGTGTGTGTGTGTGTGTGTGTGTGTTTGTGTTTGTGTGTGTGGTGAGAGACCCTCAGATTAGCCCTATGTGGCCCAGATTACAACCGGATCAGTGCTGCCATATATTACACCGGCCTGTGAACTATCAGAGAGACAGTGGGCCAGCCTGGGCTTTAGGGGCTTAAGACCCCATTTAATTACACTTCAGCAGAGAGGAAAAGTACAGTAACCAATTCACACGAGCTGGTGTTTACACGGTTGCGAGCATCATGTGATGATCTTGAAGTGTCAAAAGGAAAAATGCACTATTTTGGCAAGAAGAAAGGAGGGAGTGTAGGGTTTCAGTTTGCAGGCACTGTGTCACATTTGCTTTCCCCAAACAAATATGACATTTATGGGCTCTGCAGTCCATTACAGTCCATACTTGTCCACCTAGTGGCTGCAGCTGGTGACGCCTCTCCAGCAAGGAAAAAAGATGACAGATAAATTCATCTGACAGTAGAGAATTAGACCTTTTCAAAATGCTCTCCTGATAGGTTGTCTCTCCTCTTTGAATATCATATTCCTCTAGGCCAAGAGGCAAATCTGTGATATGTAAAGCCAAGCTCTTAGATTGTAAGTGACAATTTGTTTTTTCGTATTGTTTTTCTAAGGTGCCACCAGGGACATTGGCTCCGCTCTGACAAGGATGTGTATGAGACACCGCAGCATTGAGGCAAAATTACGCCACTTCACCAAGTAAGCTGTATTTTTTTCTTCTCCTCCACAGTCATTTTCTATGCTCCCATTTTTGTTGGCCTTCCTCTCATCGTGCCACTCTTTGCTGAGTGTTTTTGTGTCATGGAAATAAAACTATTATGTCCCTCGCTCTCTCACTGTCTGCTCTCATGTTCTTTCACCTTGTCGCTGTAGTGCTCTCATGGAAGGTCTGGTTACGCCACTTCAGGACAGGATAGAGGAATGGAAGAAAACAGCTAACCAGCTGGACAAAGACCATGCCAAAGGTAAACAACCAGCAAACACAAATGACATACCACTTTCCAAGTGTTCGCAGAAGTTTGGACCCCACTGTACACCCTTTTTTTAAGCAATGTATATTGGACAGAAAATTGATACGCCTTTTGGCTTTGGCTTTGACTTGTTCTCCACAGAATATAAGCGCTCTCGTCAGGAAATTAAAAGGAAGTCGTTAGACACCATAAAACTCCAAAAAAAAGCAAGAAAAGGTAAGGCAATCTTTCAAGACCTTGTTGACTAACAGACCAGCGACAAAACTCTATTAACATTTTACTGCTGATATTCACAAAGTCGGCTTGGCTGCTGGTCCCTGGTCTGTACCAATGTTTTAGATTGAACTGGTGCCATCTACAGTGTAGAGCTGGATATGACAACTCAATCAAATCAGAACGCCTGGCACAGTTTCAGAGGCTCCTCTCCAGCCTCGGATGATTTATCACTGCCCACCTTATAAATCAAAGAAATGTTCTTCTTTCCTGGCTGTGCATGCATCAGTCCCTGCTGCTGGTTGTAATTAAACTCCTATTTCCAAACGGAGCTTACACCAGTGGTATGGGCTAGTCATAAATAAGCAATGTGTCCTGATTTGATACAGCTAACACTGCCTGTTCTTCTGTCTCTCCTCCCCTTGCCTGTCCCTGCAACCCCTCCTCTGTTTCTGCCTATTTCCCCTGGCTGTAGAGCTTCTAGGTATGTCTGTTGTGCTTAGCCCCGAGTGCGACCTTCACGCGATTGTTTCAAAGTCATCATCATCATCTTTAGGGTGAAACTGCCAGTCAAACAAAACCCAGTACTGTCTTAGCAGATGTGGTTAAAAGAAATATGCTTATTCACTTTCTGGATGAGCGTTAGGAATTTGATGCCACTTTCATGTCTATAAGGTAGATATACTATCACTAGAAGCTGGTTAACCTAGCTTAGCACAAAGGCTGGAAACAAGGGGAACTACTTGCCTGGCTACTCAAGCGTAAAAACAGTGTATCCTCGTTTCCAGTGTTTATACTATGCTATGCTAAGCTAAGTGGCTGCTGGTGGACAGACATGAGAGTGGTATCCTCTCACCTAACTATTGGCAAGAAAGCAAATAAGCATATTTCTCAAAATTTAGAACTATTCGCTTTTAAAGAGAAACCTCAAGCAGTGCACTCATTGTAAATATCCTGACTTCTAAGAATGTAAATAATACCCAGGAATAAGTGAATGGGCACAGGTCAGAGTGTAAAAAGCACAGGCGTTAACATAACAATTGTCCTGTTCTAATCATGAGAAAGAATGTACAATGCCAGCACCCAGAAACTGAAGCAGCTAAATACAAAAAGCCTTCATTCATTTTATTTTTTGCACACATACAGTTCACCTGACTTCTTTCAAATATAGCTCCTCCATTTTTTAAATGCCTTTTAATAGAGTAGGAAACTGCCAATTTTATGGCATCCCATCATTCCTCTGGGTAATTAAATCTTGTCTTTGTCATCAACTGACATTTGGCTCCATGATGACAGCTAATTGTTCTACCGAAGACCTAAATTTCTCTTTCTAAGGACCTATTAGCCTAACTGGCAAGCTGTCATATCCTCATCCTCATCCTTCGTTTAATCTGTGACTTATTAAATGCAGGTCTGCTGAAAGATTAGCCAATTAAGCTGATAAGTATTACACATAAGGAAAGTTGTAAGACAGATGTGCAATGTGTTGTCTGCTACAGATGACTAGAGCGCTCATGTTTTTGGGATCAATGCAAGATACAGTAGATATATATACATTTATGATATAGCCAGACACAAATTTGAATTTATTCACACGTATAGCTTATAACCTACTATATTTTCAAGTTGCATGGTACATACAATGAGTGTACTGCTTGAGATTTAGCCAAAAATGTCAAGACACGGTAACGTTTAACTGGCAGTGTAAATCATGCAGTCAGAGCAACGAAGAATTGAGCATCTCAGTGGTCATCTCCATCCTTTCAACTGTCATCTAGTGTCATTGTGGTGTTGTAGTGTGTCGCATTCATTTCGGGACCTCACCACCAGCGGCTTCGCGTCGACTCATGATTGTCCTCTCATTCCCATGTACATGAACCATTTGAGTGTAATGTTTGTCAGTGCGTTGACCTCTACCACACAAGCAGTTTATCATTGTGTCTTCTAATCATGTCTCATTTTTTCTTTTTTCTTTTACTCTTTCCCTCCTCCCTGCACTGTGTACACTTTTCTTCCTTCATGTCACCATCCATAATTATCACCCTCCACTTTCCAATCTCTTTTCATTCCTCCTCCTCTCTTGTTTATCTATACTCAACCCTCCTCACCCCTGTCCTCCCTCACTCCGTCCTCCCTCCCGTCATCTGTGCCCTCTGCCCCCCTTTGCTTTGCCTCGCGCAGGCCGGGGTAACCTGCGCCCCCAGCTGGACAGTGCCATGCAGGACGTCAGTGACTTGTATCTGCTGATGGAGGAGACGGAGAAGCAGGCAGTGCGCAGAGCCCTCCTGGAGGAGAGGGGGCGTTACTGTACATTCATTAACCTCCTGCAGCCTGTGGTGGTGAGGAACATTTGGCCTTTGTACAGCTGAGAGTTGTAGAAAATAAATATAAATAGCACCAATTATAAAATTATGTTTTACTAGGCTCGCTCTTGTTGTTAATGTGGTAGCTGTTTAATTCAATCCATCCTGTTTTTCTTCCTCCAGAATGTAGAGATTGCCATGTTGGGAGAGATAACACATTTACAACCCATCGTTGATGACCTCACTGTGTTGACTGAAGACCCACACAAGCTGCCACCAGCCAGTGAGCAGGTAACAGAGGTGTAACGCTTAAGATATTTCCTCTAATGCTGCTCATGCACTTATCATCCAACATCCCCAGAGCTGGTCAGGTTATTTGGATCATAATCAAATCTTCTGTAATTGTAGTCCAAGGCTATGAAATGATGAGTCTGGTGATATTCTATATTTTTCTTATTATCAACAAAAAGATCCTAATAATAAGCATTTTCTGTGTATCCAGCGTCTGATACAACTTATTAATTGCGTCAAGTGTATATAGTGTATCACTCCATCACTGAAAATAGTCCCCAAATATATACTATTGACTCCTTCTTGAGAAATATTTGTTAAAAGCTACTGTGCCCAGGTATTTTTGGAAGTTATTTAGCCACTTCTACAAATGAAAGTAGGTTTGCTACCTGTCTGTAAGGATTTATGTTTTCAGCAGGAGCGAATGGGCTCCAGGCTGAGAGTAATAGATTGGCTGGAACAAATATTGCGAGACTAACTAATGCACTCTTGGTTTTGTCTTTTCATGACATTTGATGACAGCAGCAACATTATAGAATTATGCCTTGTCCTTTTAAATTACAAAATAGTGCTAAGATGCATCACTGCCATTAGCCAGTTGTTGTTGTTGTTGTCTGATGCATTAATGTATGTTTTTAGAAGTGTGAAGCTGAAAATGCTTGTTTTCCATCTATTGTGACTATGTGTCTGCAAAATCTTTTTTCTGCTCTTACTCTCCGTCTTAATCTTACACAACAATAGCCAATTCCATTATGTGTTTTTTTTTTCCCCTTATCTTGTGTAAAAGCAATTTCACCTGATGGCTGTTGTTGCCACTGCATCATCACAGTTTGTTTATGTGTTCTCGCAGGTGATCCGGGATTTGAAAGGATCTGACTATAGCTGGTCCTACCAGACCCCTCCCTCCTCCCCCAGCAGCACCGGCTCCAGGAAGAGCAGCATGTGCAGGTATATCCTTACACACCTTGTTGCTCTTTGTTGTCTGTTTAGTGTGATTATTTTGCACTTACGCTTGTTGTGCAATGTGTTAATTACACCTTAAGATGTGATGCATATTGTGTGCTGTGTCAGATGTGTTGTTAATTAGTTTGTGGATTTAGTTTATGCTGGATCAAAGCTGTTTTGAACACCCTGGCATATTCCTGATTTTAGCCCACTCTATCACACAATAGCAAAGGAATGAAATATTAAAGGTCATCATGAATACATGAGCAGGTGACCCCCCCCCCCCCCCACACACACACACCACCCCCCTCCCCTTACCACACAGCCAGACTAGCACGTGACGTATCTTGCCAGCTTCACAGCTCTTGCAGATTTGCAGTTCTCAAGCTTCTTACACCCAGATTAGGTCCAAAGCTGTGAAACATCACAGCCTGAACCATGAGCCTGGATGAGAATCAACATCTACATATTTATAAGGCTGATGGCAATAGTTCAACAATTTATTTATAAATGTGGGTCAGAAGTCCATTCTCTGGGAGGAAATAAGCCTTTCTTTACAAAAAAAAAAAAAACCTTTAATGTTAGAGGAATATCAAATCTTGTTGTCACAAATCCTCGTCTTGCTTAGTTGCTAACAGAACCTCCTTGATATTTCCACCAATTAACACTGCAGATTAAATAGTGTTCTGTATTTTCAGCCACTGACTATACAGTATGTTTGACTAATTGACAAATTTTAACACAGACTTTGGTTGTAGATCCTAGTTAGTTTGATTTTTTAGGGTAAAATTAGACTTTCCCATGAAAAACACATATCTCCAAAATGTCAGTTCTGGAACTTACAGAAACTTCAGTCTGGGCTTGACCGCTTCATATTTTTCCATTTATCTACTCAGTCTGAAAAGCTGTCACTGAATTTCCTTTGCATGTGGAGAAACATGACATGATTCAGTTGTTGGTAGAATATAAAAAACTCCCAAGATTGATGTTACAGGATTTTCCCACTACAACAGTGATATAATGAAAAGAAGTCTCAAAGACTGGATGGAAGAACAACAAGCTTAGTGAACACAGAACACAAAAAAACACAGGACAGAGAAATCGTATGAGGTTATTTAATTTGTCATGTTTAATTTGGCATTCCTCCTTAATCCTCATCCTAGAGGACAGTGATTACTTCAGATATAGTCCAGAGGGAGAGGGGGAGAAGGAAGTGTGAGAGAGGAAGGTGAGAAGTACAAGTTGCACATTTAAAATAGGGTGGGTGACAAAGAGAAGCAACGCTGAGTGAGAACGACACAACAGGAGACGAAAAGAAGACATCTGTTAATATTCAGAGGGAAAGAAAAATCAAGAAGGGATAACTTTTTTTGCTGTTTGATGCACCAAAATTAGAAGAATGGCGTCGTTTAGAATTTTCGCCTTCATGTTCACAGCTTTTGTGATCAATTTTTCATCTAGCTCTTTCTGTTTTTGCCACAGCCTGCTCATAAATTCTCAGAAAAAAAAGATAAAAACAAATTAAGGGAAGAAAATATGTGCTAGAATCTTGATCACGATCCTGTATGTTGAGTTATATACTGATGTGATGTCCTGTCAACAGTCTCCTCCAGATGCCCTCTGCAGGAGCCCACCGGCTCAGCAGCGTGTCCTCCCACGACTCAGGCTTTGTCTCGCAGGACGCCAACACCCACTCTAAGCCTCCATCGCCCATGCCTTCTGACATCACCAGCCAGGTAACAGTCTCGGGCGTAATACTGAAGTTTAATCTTTGATCAGGTGGGGGAAAAAAAAAGGGATTTTATCGCATCAAAACCAGGAACAAAGCGGACTTGTAAGCTCCAGAGATTCCTCTGGCAGAAAAGCTGCAGGGCAGGAAGACACAGCAACAACACCAGAGACTCTCTTTCTTGTCAAAGTAGATCTACAACAATTCAGCCCTATTCCATCTGGCATCTCCAATCTGGTGTGAGATATACGTTTTGTCATGTTTGCATTTCAGGGATAAACACGTAGTTACAATAAGAGTCAAACCCAGGCAGTTCTCTTCGTGTTTTGCTGCAATAGCACTTTATCAGTTGCGAATGTTGAATTTCTATCCCACTGGATTGATAAAGTTATTCAGACGGTCTGGACAGATTGCAGTGTACAGAATACGCTCGGCAGCACACTAGCTCACCCAGTGATGCAATGTTCTTTTTCTGAAAAAACTGATCTAAAAGGCTGCTTTATTTTCTATCTAGGCTATGGTCTATAGATCCCCTCAGAGAGGAAAATAACTCCCTCTCTCTAGAACTCACCAACACTCCAACTCTGACCCCGGTCCTGTGTATCTCTCATCTCTCACACCTACCCCTCTCTCTCTCTCTCTCTCTCTCTCTATCTCTCTCTCTCTCTCTCTCTCTCTCTCTCTCTCTCCCTCTCTCCATTTGCTCTCCCCCTCCACTGTTTTTACTCCATCTCCCCTTTCCCAGAAATCAACAAGCTCAGCCTCCTCTGAGGCTTCAGAAACCTGCCAGTCTGTCAGCGAGTGCAACTCTCCTACAGCGGTTAGTACTGCATGCATCTAACCAATCGACTTGCTTTATTAGACAGATATACACTTGCAGACGTGCACATGTACACACAGGCGATGCGCAGTGCCCTTCACTCATTGTTATCTATAGTGTAAAGAGTCCTGTGGGCTCTTCTTGACAGCTGCAGTGCGGTTTGACGTGGACTATTCATGGATGTTGAGCACTTTGACTCAGACTTGTCTGTCCGTTCCGCAGTTTGGCTCATGCTCATCCTTCGGTACCTTCCGCCCTGCTTTCTCTCACACTGGCACCATCAGGCCTCTCTCTGTCATACTTCCTGCGTCCCCCACATTTAACCACTCCCCTGGATCCAACACCCCCTCACCCACATCAAAGGTTCCTAGCTGGAAGGTTTGTTTTCATTTGCAATTTTACTTTTGAGTTTTTTCTCTTTTTAAACGTTCTTGCTTCTTTGCTTCTTGTGTTTTATTGCCTTTAAAGCACATAAATCAGCGTGAAGATTAACCTCACAATCACCATTTTGCTGTTGCTCATGAAGCTCGGTTTTCTAATCTTTCCTCATAAAGATGTGCTAAACTGATATCATTTAACAACGCACTCATAGCCTACTGTAGTCTGCTCATATCTTCCTCAGCATCTAACCAGTTCATGAGCCAAATCAGCAGCTTCCATGTTAGCTGCTTGTACGAGCGGTGGATGGCAAACACTGGAGATGCTCAGTTGGAAGACAGTCTCATTGTTCCGTCTGCTGCTGCAGGACTGGGCCAAACTGAGTTCCTGTGAGCCGTCGTTGGCCAGCACTCTGCAGCGTAGGAGGGAGTCTGTGGATAAGATGAGAGAACTGGAGGCTCCGCCCAGTCCACAGGGGTATTCTGGGATGCAACCAGATGATCCACACAGAGGGAGAATTGGCCCAGGAACCATTGCAACCAAGGTAAGACGTCCTCAGGGAGTAAAAATGTAAATGTCAGTATATAAATTTATATACCTTGGAAATTGTAGTGTGGTGAACTGCATATGTAAATGTGTGCTAATCTTTATGTATTTCCTGCCTGCCTGTATCTCTTGATGTGCGTGTTTGTGTGTGTGCGTGCGTGCACTTCAGCATGGCGAGCCCCTCTCTCCAGCAGCCAGCACTCTTGCTATGGTTCTGACTAGAGGGTTAAGTATGGAGCAGCAGAAGAGCAGCAGAGACTCTCTGCAGTACTCGAGCGGCTACAGCACCCAGACCAACACCCCGTCATGCTCCGAGGACACCATCCCCTCACAAGGTAACACTCACCCTTGACAGTCACACAGTCCTTATGATACGGCACACATGACATCCATATACAGCACAGACCTTCTGAATTCCCTGTTCTTTTTCCAGGTCATTTTGATTGGAATCTTTGGACTTGCGTGCTTTTAAAAGTGCAGTGCTAATTACCTTTTGTGTCAATGTGATTACTGTAAATTACTATGTAAAAAAAGCAGCTGTGAATAACTCTTCAAAGCATTGTTGTTGTCAGTATTTTTTCAGTGTGAAAAATAGATACTCATGACTCATTGTCACTTCTAGGTTCAGATTATGAGTGCTATTCACTCAATGGGGATGCTGACAGTGAAGGACAGGCAGACTTTGACAAGTCCTCCACCATCCCTCGCCACAGTAACATTGCTCAGAGCTATCGCCGCATGATCCAAACTAAAAGGCCTGCCAGCACAGCAGGTCTGCCTGCAGGTAAAACTCTGCAGGGAACTCCAAATGGTGCAGGGGGAAGCGGCTCTGGAGTCATTGCGTCGGGGACGGCCACTATTCGCCGGACACCGTCCTCCAAAACTGGTGTGAGGCGCACGCCATCCACATCTGGCCCCATTCCCATCCGGCCCCCCATCGTGCCAGTTAAAACCCCCACAGTGCCGGACTCTCCAGGGTATGCCAGCCCGTCACAGCATCGTACCGGCAGCGAGGAGTTTCTTTATGGTGATGACCCATCTCCTAGTGACTTCATGAGGGCCTCTCCAAAGCGGATGAGTCTTCCCGACAATTCATGGGGCTGTGGAGGAGGAGGGGTGGACAGGACTGTTTATGCCCAGCAGGCCCCCGGCATGGCCACCCACGGTGCTGAGGAGGACCCTCTGCTTGCTGCCAACCGCCACAGCCTGGTGGAGAAGATAGGAGAGCTGGCAGCCAGCGCCCACGCCCTTGGTGAGAGTCAGTTCCCCTTCCCCAGCTCACTGCCTGGGGATCTGGCACAGTGTGTGCCCCAAGAGCCATCTCCTGCAACCCAGGAGGACAGGGATATGCTGGTGTCGATACGCCGGGGAGTGAAGCTCCGCAAGACATTGACTGACGACAGGTCGGCTCCTAGGATCCTGCGGTAGCTGAGGGAGAAGAAGGCTGTGAAGAAGCAGCTGTGCTGTCCTTATTTACAAACTGAAGCTTTGTAGTGAAATACAACAGCATTCATGTAATACATGAACTGAGGCACAAGTAACAAAGAGGATGTAACACGTGGTGAATGAAGGCCAGTCGATAGATTAATGAGTGACAAAGGACAGTGTCAAGTCATTTCGTTTTATGTCATGTATGTATTGCGTACGTACAAAGTAATCCATATTTTTTTGGTTTTTATTCTTCTTTTTGTTTTTTTGTCTGTGGGCTTCGTGGCTGTGCATCTCTGCTCCCTGTGTGACCGGTTGTTTCAGCCTAGTTGGT
This sequence comes from Seriola aureovittata, assembly GCF_021018895.1. Classification (NCBI taxonomy): domain Eukaryota; kingdom Metazoa; phylum Chordata; class Actinopteri; order Carangiformes; family Carangidae; genus Seriola; species Seriola aureovittata. Next base: position 19,846,014 of record NC_079373.1, read on the forward strand.
CCCTTTAGACCCAGTGATCAAGACATCACTCATGTGCATCATGGGATCGAATGCTCTGTGTCTTTGTTCTTGCTCTTATGATTATTATAATATTGTGCGTTTCTTAATTAACACAGCCACCTGTCAGTGGAAAGTGATGGGCGAAGTGCTCTGTGAGCCTGTCTGTATGTTGTGTTTCTCATCATTACTGTACAAGTACCGTATTACTGTTTTGTCTCATAAGCTGAACAACAGCTGTGTAATTCATGTAAAATAGGAGCAATATGGCAGTGTTTTTATTGCTGTACTGTATTGTCAATATATTCTGCAATTAAACAGGCTTTTTACTGGTATAGGGCTTGATTTTCTTTGTCAGAAAATGTAATGTCTTTAGAAAATCAATATTTATTTAGTTATCACTACCAACATGTATTAATCACTGTATATTTATATCTTAAATGGGCTTCAACTCTTACCCCCAGACTTTTTTGAAGTTTTACTTCTTATTACTTTCTCCACTTTAGATATTTCCTCTGGATCTCTCTACTGGAGATTTTATACTGCAGTTACAGTGGGCTATCAGTATTTTATGATATGTCCAATGCAGTAATCTTAATTTTCCAGCGGTCTGTGGGCTGTAGTTTTTTATGTTAAAGTCAATTTTTAAACTTTTGACTATCCCTATTTTCTTCAGTAATTTTCTGCTTTAGTTCTCTATAACATTGCCCACAGTCATACTATTCACAAGCCTGCAGTCCTCTAAGAAAACAGATGGCGGCGCCAAAGACCCTTCACTGTGGCTGAGCTGACTGGCGCCAAAAGGAACAGTAATGGAGGATATCCATCGACATTACTGCTTCAGTAAAGATATTTGGCAGGCTCTGAAGATGGATAAGAGGTGGGATGAATAAGGTAACCAGGTAAGGACGTTACACAGCGCCCAGGAAGAACTTGTATACCCGCGAAACAACGGTAACATTAACAAGCTTTGCTAGCAAACTCACATTTACTATGTTTACAAAGAAACAAAAATGGCCAAAACTGCATGTCTCTCACTTGAATGATGTCGAATGACAAAACTATAGCTCACATAAGCAGCGAAATATAGGCCATAGCTTACATGTACAATTCATTAAACGGCACAAATTCATTTTGGCCAATTCTGTGGTGGCTATATGAAATTTATAAAACCCCGTCATTATTCTTTTAATGATAGGCCCTGCTGGAAAACAACTCCTAAACTGACTATAAAGCAGTTTCCCTCCTGAACGGCAGCGAGGATGAACCACACTGCGTTTTGCGATGATAAGGAACCTCTGTTGGAGGGCACAATATGATATATGAGCATGAAGTCCAGAGCTACTCTTGTTAAAAGGGCACTTAACAGTGTACCATGAACAATATGTTTCATAGAATTAGAAGAAGTGGAAGAATGAAGCAAGGTTGAGTGTGTTTTTGAGATAGAGAGGAATATAAGGGATCTATTTTAATCTCTCTGACACTGAGTCATCACTGACAATTCTCACTGATTTGCAAAGGAAAATGGAGGCTCATAAGGTTTGAATAGGAAAAGATAATGAAGATTCTGCAGCTGGATCCAGTGGTTTGACCATGGATAATGAGCACTGGCAGTGTCTTTGCGTTTGGTCCCATGTGTAAATCATATAAGAGATGTTTCAGGACCACCATGACTGAAGAAATGATTAGTCGGCTTGGATCTGGAAGCCTTTAGTATTTTTTATGTTCTCTCTAAATGGTTCCCTCATAATCCTCTCAGAATCATAAATAGCACATTATTGAATTTACACTTTTAGTTCGTAGCCTTGAACTGGTCGAGTAATGGAAACCTGCCTAATGGCAGGGGCTTGCTGGGATAATTAACTGAGAAAAAGAACTGTGGAGTTTCATTGTACATCCAAGGCAATGTTCTTTCTCTCTCAACTGTGTTTCAAAGAGAACATTATCACGGCTTCTCTCGAAAATCTCACCTCTTGGTTTCGCAGAGCGAGAGGGACACCGAGCTGTGCTAATTTTCATTTTCTTTTATTTTTCAATGACTATCTCCTGTGTCTTTTGATGATGTGAGAAATCTTTTAATGTGCTAATAGAAAGTCGTCTATGTTCGGGGCTACAACGAGACACTGTTTAAATCAATGATCATTTCTTGTGTGCTAATCACTGAGGCAACCTCAGGCTCCCTTTAATCACAATGTTGATATAATAAAAGCTTTCCTCAGACAAGATGTGGCCCTGAAGTTGCACATTTTGTTTCTATTGAAACAACAGGCCATGCATTAATCATGAAATTATTTTTGGCTTTTTTCCTTCAAAGTGTTTGCTGTTCTCATTTTATCATACTCAATGAGTCTTTCAGTGAACAAAACGTCAGCCTTTAGGAGACAAGGCGTTCAAAGTACAAAGGCTAAAGAGAGACACAGTAATGAGATGGTTTGGTTTTGTTGGTCTTTTTTGTGCAACTGACATTTTCAAAAACCTGATGGCAGCTCCACTGCATAATTATTGGGGAAAGGTAAATTCTGAGCCAGGTTGCACACTTTGCTTAATAATGAATACCTATATTAATAAACAGCTATGGTTTCTACACCATAGCTTAAATACTACAGTAGGTGGTAGGAGCCTTAAGGGAATCATAGATCAAATCTAATTAGCCGTACCTAATACACGAGGGAAATGTCTTTATATTTATCCAGCTCCTCTAACTGCTTTTTGCCTTCAGGTTGTGATGAGGGAAAATGTCCTGAGGGACCCATATACTCAGGAACACAACAGTGAACACTTCTACAGAGCTGCTGCTCCTGTCGGGTGTCATGGTGTTTCCAGAAATGGCTCTTTGCAGCTCTTCCAGGAGAGCATGTGGGGTAGGGTTTCCATAAATGTTCACAGATGAATAGCAACCAGAGAGCTGGATGCTTAGTCATCCATTTTAATTGTCCTGTCATTCTTTAATAAACCTGCCTGTCTCAGCCAATTATTTCATTGACTTCTGCTGAACAGTCTATTTTTAAGACATTTTTAAACACTGTACTTACTCTGTGACATAAACTGCCTATTAACTGATGTTAGTGCCAAGTCCTCTTAACTTTACCTTCCATCATTTCCTGTTCTTTTCGACCTTGTTTTTCCAGGAAAAATAAGATGACAATCAACAACTTACAGAACATACAAGTTACATTAAGGAGCCGTCACCCCCGCCCCCAAATCCCATCATCCCTTGTCTCCGAGGAGCACAGAAGCAAAGGTAGAATGTTTTAAATGCTACAAGGCTACAACCTACAACCTTCAGAAGCCACGTCTGCCTCTGCCTCTGTCTGAGTGAAGGGAATGGATTCGGTCAATTATTCATTAAGTAAGCATGAAGCTTTCTAATGTTCGTTGGCTGCTTTCTTCAGTGTGATTTTTTTTTTCCTTAAATGCCCTGCAGCTCTCAGTTATCTGTTGGAGAAGAGGGATGATGAGACCGTTTTTTTTAATTCATTACAGCTTTGTTGTTTTTTGTTGTGGTGTGTGTTGGCGTTTCATCTCTGTAGATAACTGCTGCAACCCTCAAGTAAACTATCCCTCACACTCTGGCCTGGCCCCGTGATTGAATTAGCCTTTGCTACAGCTATCTCCCATGCTGGCAGTCACAGTGAATTTCACCATGTGAGACAACATGATAAAAGACAGGATTTGATTTGCATTCATGAAGCACTTAGGAAGTTCAAAGCGAAGTTACAGAGCAGAACAGAGCACGGGGGCCCTCTCAGACAGTTCAGACAGTGTCTATTTTAGATTTCACAATTTCACCTTAATGACAGTACCAGTGATGCTACATGAGGTCATTTCCCATCAACAGACTCCTGTCATATTTTGGTCTGAGGCTATTTTTGTGCACATATTTTTGAAATGCTTCTCCCTCCTAAGGTCAGATATTGTAAAAACACCAGTGAGTGTGGGGTGGCTCATGTGTCCTAGTGACACAGCCCACAGCTTGTGCCACGTAAAAAGAATGCACTGATCAACCAGTATGAGTTTTGTCCTCCAGCTGCAGGCTGAGATTCAAAATTGTCTGGGGACTCACAGCCAGTTACCAGTTATTGCCTGAAAAGAACAGTTTACTGCAGAGAGGGGTTTCGTCTAAAATTGCAGTGATGGATAGTGGTTTCAAATTGATAAGGATCTTTCAACGTGAGCTTTGATGAATTTTCAAACTGAATAAAAATGTAGTCCACAGTGTGTATGAGCAGAGGAACATTGCATGGCACTGTATTACATACAATGCATAACATTGCATCCCCAATGCTTATGAATATTGATCCATGCACATCTAAAGTAAAGGTTGACATGACATGGGAGAGAAACTCAATAGAGCACACAGCCGTGCTCTCTAGGCCATTATTTCCTTATCTTTTTGACAGTTCAGAGCCCTCAAGTCCATGTAATATTTAGTCTTCTGACTTGTCACGTAAAGAGGAGTGAGGGGAATTGGAAGTGTGCAGTCTGTGGGAATTAGCAGTAGCCACCTACAGATTAGGTTTAGAGTGCTCTGGGTATTTGGCACGCTAGCAGAGTGGGAAGGGAGAGGAAGAGCAGTCAGGGTGACAATGTTAATTTGAACTCTGGTGTGCATATAACACTGACTGCAAAGACACACGGAGCTACTCAGTGTAGGCTGTCTTAAACCATCATGTTTACACAGTTTAGCGGCCCAGATCCCAGCATTTGCATTTATATTGATGGATTTTACAGTTTTTTCTTCAAGCTACAAATGAATCATGGTTGTGTGAACATGTGATTGAAGAAATGCAGTGCATTATAGCAAGTGTGACCTGAAGTTTAGAGAAGACCAGAGGGTGGTGAGTTCAGTTCCTAAGATAGCTACACAGGGAGAAGGTGAGTGCAGTGCATGAGTAAGTCCTCTTTCAACAACAACGGCTGCAAAAGTGTTCTTGAGCAAGGCAGCTCTAGCTGCTTCATTTGAGCCATTACTTTCAGAGAGACTTTATTGGTTGGTTTCCAGACAGAGCGTCACTTGGAAAAGGAGCATATGTGTTCACTCGACCTTCTCTGGACCAGTAGGATGAGCGGTTTTCTCTCTATCAACACTTCTTTACGCTCAGAGCGGATTTGTAGCAGACTGTGTCATGCAGCTGGGAGAGCTCTAGCTGCGTGTGCACAGGCTCAGCCAGTGTAGAGAGGTTTGAGGCGGGCACCCTCCTGACCATCACACAGGGTGGGGTTCACCGAGGAGTTTCCGTCCCTGTGCGCCGCCACGCCCCCGCGCTTGGCGCTGTCCGGTGCTCTGGTGCTGAACGCTGGGTACGAACACAGCCGACTGCCTGCAGCGCTGTTGACTGCGCTCACACAGCCGTGTTACCTGGAGCCACGAGACGGATCTCCCAGGATGAAAAAGCCTGAAGTTCAGAGGGGTCTCCAGGAAGGATCATATCGTGGATAACTATGAGGGAAATGTTTCTCAAGTGTTTCTCTTTTCCTTTTTAATGATTTTCTACCAACCACCTTGAGTCGCTTGGAGGTACATAACTTGGCCACCAACATGATTTGGGGTGTTTTGTTAAGCTGCTTTCTGACGGCGGCTGCTGGATATCAAACACAGGCGCGACTGCCTTTCTTTCACGGGCATGTTTTTGAAAACTCGCCAACGGCTTCTAAAGTGAACGGACTAAGCATTCCGGTGAGGCGCATCAACGCGCAAAAATGGTGTCCAGTCTCCGGAATGCACTTCAAACTGTATGGGAACGGCAGCGAAGATTTCCGCGCCTTCGCCCACCACAAACGAGGAAACATATTATTAAAAACTTCCCGGGTTTTAGACAGAGAGGCTCGCTCAGAATACCTGCTGAGCGTGGGTCTGTGCTGCCAGACCTGCGTATCGGAATCTGTCGTCTCCGAGGTTGCGTCGGTAAAAGTGGATGTTTTGGACACCAACGACCACGAACCGACTTTTCGCAGTGCAGACACCCTTCACATAACTTTAGACGACACCACTGCTCTCCGTAGTGTGGTGTACAGGCTGGAGGCTGTGGACGCAGACAGCGGCAAGAACGCAGAGTTGACATTCATTTCTGTCCCCAAAAATGGCAGTTTCTATGTTGTCCCGAAAACAGGCGAAGTTTTGCTGGTTGACTCCATCCTGGGGCTCCCCTCGAAAGTCAAATTCTGCGTTTTTGCCAGAGACCACGGCTGGCCCCCTCTGACCAGTAAAGCTGTAGTGGTTACTATTGCTCCACAGAGATGGGCGACGCGTTCTGCTGAATTAGCGCGCTCAGGAAGGGCAGGGCGGTCGCCGAGGGCATTACTTGACCCTGGCACCGTGATTTCCCTCAACGTGTCTGAAGATGCCAGTATTGGCTCGGTCATAACGAGCCTGAGTCCCACCAGGTTTCAGTCAGCCGCCTATGAGTTGATCTACCCGGAGTCAGAGACCTCTCCGGTCACCGTGGGGCGCGACAGTGGAGATATCACGATAACCAGGAGGCTGGATAGGGAGACAGAGCCCTTCGTGGAGCTCACTGTTAAGATTCAGGATAAACGAGGTGTGTAGAATATTCCTCCATTAATCCGCACTTAAGTTGGGTAATGCACTCCCCTGCTTTCCCCGGGAATTATTTGCATTGTGGTGATCATGCCCTATTTAAAAGGAAGGCTGCGCATTATGTGCACATGGTAAATTGTGCCGCCATCTGGACACCTCACCCTTCATCAGTGGAGCCCCCCAACAGGCCTGACATGTCCATCACATCCATACAGTGATGTCAGTGTATCTGCACCATAGGCTTACTCCACAGGTGTGCCTCATTATCATCAAGCCATCCACATACCTGAAATATCCTCCCAATCATGACACCTTCAGTGTGGAGATTTTTCATGTACACTGATATTTGGTAAATTTATTATGATATGCATGAGATGTTTGAATTGTGATCGAACATTAGACGCTCGTTTGAAGCAGGGAGCACATGAGTTTATGTTTAAGGGTCTTTGTGAAGTGGTTGAATTATGTCCTTGATTGACATAGTTTGTGACTGTGAAGTTGTTTTCAGAGCTAATCCTTGCAGAGTGGCAATCCACAGCGACCCGGTCTCTCTCATCGTTTGGCATTACCCCTCTAATCCTCCTCTTATTCACTCTCTAGTCCCAGGGATTTGAAGTAGCACTGCCACATTCAGGCATCCTCTGAAAATCTGGGAGGAAAGGTGAATCCTGTCAGTTGTTAAAGTTCTGTTTCGCTCCTCCAAAAGTTCGAATTCAAGCTTAAAAACAAGAGGGGAAAAAACAAAAACAAAAGCAAGGAATCCAAATGATTTGCTTTGTAATTGAGCTGCACGGTGTGCAGGAAACAGTGTGCACTGTTTTCATTTGAATTGCGTACTGCTGTTACATTGCACAGCATGTTCTAGATTGTAATTGCATGCCTGATTGGGACACATTCTTGTAAAGGAGTGTCTGGAGGTTTTTCAGAGAGAGCAAAAATAGTCAGAATTCTGACGGCTTTTTTTTTTTTTTTCTTTTTCCCACAGATGCGTAACAGAAATAAGCCGCTCTAGCCTGACAGATATTCAGATACCTTCCTCCATTTTACCTCTCTCACCTGCAAAACTCTCCTCTCCTGATCAAAGGCATGGCATGTCCTTTATCCTGTGACTACAGCTTTCCAGACAGAATCCTGACGGAAGTCTGGGAGGACAGGCCTTTCTTCTGCTTGTCTCATTCCCAATCCTTTTTTTTTTAAAAGAATTTTTAGAGATTTATGCTAATCTCCCATGTGAATTTGCTTCCTACCGTTGCATGTGGGTTTGCTTGGGTGTTGCAATAAATTTGTGGTCTGTCTCACAGATAAAGGAGCGAGCTCACAGATACACGAGAGAAAGAGACAGGATGAGTGAGCTGCTTTGTAGGTGTGCATCTGCCCTTGTGGGTGTTTGTTTGTATGCAAGTGTGAGACTGCGTGGTCATATGAAAATTGACCCCAGGTACAAGAACAACAGTTTTAATAAGGCCCCATGTGTTGCATCGTCTCCGCTTATTTCACCATGGTGAACTCGCTGTAGCACAGAGCTGTCCGTGGTGCTGACAGTCACCTGCTGAATGTCAAACAGAAAGCACTGTCAGGCAACAGTCTGGCAGCAGTTCAAAGAATAGTCTAGTCAGCAGCATTTAGTGATAACCTTAAAAATATTTACTATATTATTCACATATATGGGTGGACCAAATGATAGCATGCAACAGCATGACAAGGCAAGGCCTCAAAAACCAGTGCAACAGTTGAAAAAAACAAGGCAGTGACAAAGGTATAGTACCACCTGTACCTTTGTAATAGTGCAGGTAGTTCTTATTGCAGCATCATTGTCGGGATTCCATTCAGCTGTCGAGTTTCCTTTCATTTTATCCACACCTTGTGCACTCTGAGCCTGTCATTTCATTCTAACACTAAGGTACCAAAACAGATGAAAGTCTAGCCTCTGATGCAACTACTACTACTACGACTATTAGCATTATCACCATACAGGCATCTCCTATAGCCTACATGTAAATGTGTACATTAGTGATTGGTTTTCTGCATAACTACATACTGTTTGTTCGCCAGTATAATTCCAAGAACACACATGTTCATGTCCCCCGTGAAGGGGGAAAAAAGTCCATGTGGTTACTGGTTAATGCAGATTTACTAAATGTGTGGTGAATGTGTTCATTAACTGGTTAATGTGTGCATGAAATGCTAATCACACTGGTGCAAGGCTTTCTTATGTTAATATGTTTGCTGTGGGTACAGTGTTATGATTAGAGCTGTTATTTGTGCTGTTCAAATGGTGATTAAAAAGTCTAGTTTGACACTTAGATATCTTAGATAAATTATTCTGGCACACTGCAGATAAGGGGGAGATGGAACAGCAGTCCTGGATTACTCTCAGTATGGGGTCTATCCTCATTGACATACTTACCTGAAAGAAAATGTGCTTACTAAAAACTCATCCTCTGTCCCCCCATGGCTCTTAGACGTGACATGTTTGAACACTGAGCTGTCTTTGTTGTCTGTTGTATTGATCAAAAACAACGATAAAAGATTTTTGTTTGGAATAAATGTTGAATAATAATGCTATAATTAGCCAAGTATGTGCCATCGAAATGTTTTACTATTAGGGCAGGGAGTGGAGTGCCACAGTATTATGCACAGATTTGACTCAGGAATTGCGCAGTTTGTCCTCCATGCAATAAAGAGACAGGCCTACATGGACCGCAATGTGTTTGCTCCTCGTAGTTATGAATATAATTAAAATAATTTACCATAGCTCTCATATCAGCCCCTGCTGATAACCACATCTGAAATAATTAGTCAGCGGTGTGATTGGCATTTTCAGCAGAAATTGATCAGTTAATGTAATCATGCAACATATTCTCACATCTGACTGCTCAATGGAAACAGTTTCATTGTTTAACCAGTATGCACGTATTCTTTACTCTTGCTCATTACTGAGGTAATATTATATCGCATATTACTTTCATGGCACTGTGATTCATTTCACCACTTACTTTTTAATTTCACCCCCAAAGTTAGGAATTACTTTCTCTTTTGCAAAAGCAAAACAAACATTTCACTTAATTTCTTTTCGTTTAATTATACTTTAGTCAAAACTTTCTTTAACTTGATAGGGAAATTAGGTTGTGTAACTCTTTATCTGAGAATATTTACAGTATGGAGCATTATTTTTAGATAGCTGTACTTTTTCAGAGATCATAATAAGAGGTTTTTGGGGGGTTTTGGGATCTAATTAGGACTTTAGTGAATGTACATAAAGAGGATTTCAGGACCCCTGACAAGCTTTGACACTGTTCCTCCCACTCTGATGCATCAGATTTAGTACACAGTAGTATCACCTTGTTTGTCTAAGGAGTCTGTTCTTGCTCAGGGCGCCATGAAAGCATTCCTTCTTTATCCTTGACTAGATCCCCTGCTAATGCTGGAGAAATATTTACCTTCTAAACTCTATTCAGAACACCAACAATCCCCAGAGAAAACAATGAAGTGATATTTTTCTGACATAGCCTCTGTGTATCAAACCAGCAGTACAAGAAAAAAAAAAAAGGTAAAAAGCAATGGAAGTAGGCCATGACTCATGACTCACAGTTATGTGGTGTTGTTTTGAGGAGAGGGAGTGAGGGACCTCTACAGCTCTTCCTGTAAAGGATTTTTGCTGGTCCACAGAGGACGTCAGTTTAGATTTGTATTGGTGGGGAATTTCTGCTTTTGGTTGTCCCTCCCAAAGAATCCTTTTCTTTGCACTTGAGTAGGAATCTGTTAATGGTATTTGACGGGTTAGGAGGAGTATTGAACAAGTGGTGCAGTCCTTTGTGAGTTGGAGTGGGGGATATTGGAGTGGTTTCCCCCTTTCCTTTTGGTATATGTGGGCAGGGTGGCATTCAGCTTGTGGTAATCACCTCTTCTCAACCTGTTTTGTCGGGGGGAACCTTCTCCCGCTCTCTCTCTGTCCTCTTCCCCCTTCCTGTCTGTCTCATAGTCAGCATCTGGCCTCATGCTGTCTTTAATCCAATTTCCCCTTTCCTACCCCCCTACCCCCCACCCCCCACTCCCACCCCCCCACCGCTCCACCCCTTCCCAATATTTGCATATTCCCCTTGTGATGTGAAATGAATTGAGAAGAGACCCGATCTCATTTTTGTTTGTAATTTGTGACTGTGGGGGATGTTTGTTTAAGTAGAAAACAATTTCACAAAAAGCTGTCTGCATTTATTCAATGTAGTAAAAAAATACGCCCGCGGTGATAATGTTTTTTATGTGATTGTGAGGATGTGTGTGATTTCATGTGCATATGCATGAGTTTTTTTGATTTTCCATGCACACGTCTAATTGTGTAAATTTGTTTGTGTATCACTCTGTGCATGTGTTAAATGTTATGATTGTCCTTTCAGTATCCCGATTCCCTGCAGCAGAGATTCTCAGATTTGTTGCATGTGACGACATGCTGCGAAGCTGTAACATGCCTGCAGCATTTGATTTCTGCTCTGTGGTCTCCCAGATATCAAATGGATGTGTCTATGCAACATCCCTGCAGTCCTCTCTTGTCTACAGTCCTAGCATGTATCTGATGCCATGTAGGAGGGAAGGGGAGAGCACAGTTTTTTTTTTAGAGATGGTTTTAAGCACAGATAACAAGAGCAAGGAGATGAAGGAAAGTGGATCTCTTGTACATGCAGAAGAGATTTTCAAAGTGGTTACAAGACTGTGCTATCAGGGGCACAGAAAGGTCAGAACAAGCTGTGTTGCTGGGGGCATGGTCAAGATCAAGAAGGTTATGGCAAAGGTAAGAACCCGGAGGAGGAATGAGAAACACAGGGAAGGATGGGGGCAGAAAAAGATGGAAGGAGTGTGTAAAAGTGTGCCAGTTTGTGAGATTGCTTTTTCCTGCGTGCCTATAAGCTTTACTCAAGACAAGTGAAAGGCATCCAGATCAGAGGCAGGGAGTTGTATACTGCTGATGAGAGGTCAGCTTGGTGAAACATAATTGTCAGATGGTTAGAGGGCAGAAGTGAGAAACTATTGGGGTGGTGGGAAGGGAATGAGGTGTGTATGTACTCCAGCCTGCAGTGCAGAGTGGATGGTTACAGGGCACAGAGGGGTGGGAAAAAAATATAGTACTGTACAACTGTGAAAAGGGCAGTGTGCGCTAGTATTGTTGGAAGACTGTTGGGGGACAAATAGTGGGAAGATGAGAAGTATGACCTCGCCTGTGGTATGAAGGGAGAAAGCAAAAGATATTGTGTGTGTTATATAGTAGCAGATAGGGATGTACCTATCTGACTCTTCTCTTTCTTCTGATTCTGATACCTTATTCGGTTACCTGCCGATCCTGAGTATTGATCCGATACCAGTGCTCTGTTGTTACCTAACTGAAACTAACGGGGATCATTTTCATATAAGGTAACATGAGGCCAGGTGTTCTCCAATAAGTCTTTCAAAGTAAAAGACACAATATGCTCTTCGTAGCTTTCCTTCAAAACAACACGTCATTATTAGGCACTAGAAACTGACTTGACTTAAAGGTATAATATGGAACTGCATTAAAATGTCGAATATAATTTGTTCAGTTGTGTACTTACGTTATCCCAACTGCTTCCAACAATTTACAAACCTAGAGAAATCAAGGTAATGGTTCTTTTGATGTGTCAATGGCCTGTCTGCTAGAAGCGGTCAGAATTATCCTCTGATAATTCGGCTCCCTTTAAAAACCTCCTGAACTTCTGGATCAGAAGTTGTCAGAGAAACAAGCTCAGCAAATGTTTGCAGCAGCTCAGCTCGCAGCCCACTTCAGGATGATTTTTAATGTGAAACTACTTTATTCAGTTGTTTTTTTTTTCATGGGTTTTTCGATCACCTGGTCTGTTTGTTTTGGAGAGGAGACCTGTGTGAATAATTCGGCTCCTGGTAAAAAATTTCCTGAAAAATTGACACTGACAGAATCGTAACTGGGAGAAGCTGACTGCACTGTCGGCAGTTGTGGTAAAGACAGCAACTATAATACCAATATCCCATTATATTTCAGAATATCACCAAGCTTCGTCTTTTGCTATTGTTTTGATTGAGAGACCCCTAGTGGCAGAAATATATAATATTACATATTGTGCGTGTAATAATTTTAACTAATAGAAACACTAAATAGAAACACCCCATCACATAATGACAATGACAGAATCTGCATTTATTATGAATCGGTCTTGTATGACTAATATCTGATTTGCTTAATAAGGTCTGTGTCAACCCTGACACCTGCATCAAATTCAGATTCTTGCATCACTAATACCACTACAGCAAGAAGAGGGAGGAAGAGAAGATATTTGTGTGTGTTTTTGTGTGTGTGCTGATGTCAAAGCAGAATAAGTTGACTTAAATTAGCAGAAAACATACAGTAATTATTAGAGCCAAAGTTGTGGAATGATTAGGTACAGTATGTGTCATTCTGTTTACACAAGCAATGTAATATCTCATTACGACAGAAACCTCAAGACTTAACCCACATACTGTAAATTATGCAAGTTTCGCGTGTGAGGTGTATAGGCGGATATGAGTGCTGCATACGACGCAGTGCTGTGAGGATAGTCATGGCGACAGAGAATTTTTATCTGGCAAAGGGTCTGCATTATTGATGCCCATTACCACAGGCATTGTCAACTCTAGACATTGCATGGAGGCAGGCGCTGTCAGGTAAATGTCTTGCTGACCTCCAACGGCACAGATTCCCAGAATGCCTCCATGCAGCCTGGTGTCTACCTGTGTGATAAATGAGCACGACTTGCACATTGTACAAGGCGCTTATCACCAACGGAGAAGGTTTTGTTTTATTAAATCTAATCTGTGATGCGCTGACATCAGCTTAGTGGGAGACAAAGGTGTGAGTATGAGGGCTTTGTTGACATAATAACATTTTCTGCTGTGGTGTTTGTTGCAATTGCCTTAATTTAGAAAGATCTATAGTGAACACATTAACTGCCTGGTCCTCTCCGCACTTGCCATTTTCCCCCGTCCATCCAAAACTTTTGTTTTGGCTCCACCTTTGCATGCTGGATAGCCTCTCAGTGGCATTTCCCCAGAGAGAGCTGAATTGATTTTGTGCTATTGATTAACCAGGAGCTGTTTTGCCCCCAGTCACAAAACATCACTTTAAACAACAATTTATATGTCGCCGAATAGGCAGTGACAGACTGTTGCTGATAGTTTACAAACTCGCAGAGAGGTAGGTTGTGTGATTGAGTCGAAGGGCTGATAGAACTGTCCTGAAGCACTCTAATGAATCAGCCTCTCAGACAAGCCCGCCTATAGGCTAGAATGAGCAAGGGAAAATTGGAGCTAGCGCCGGAATATGTCGTGGGAATTCAGTGCTTGTGCTTATTTATCTATTTGGTCTCGAATTTCTCAACCTTTTGTACCCAAAGGTCCAATTAACTGAGCATAACAATGGTTGCAGCTCTGCTCTCTGTGGCCAAAGGAGGCACTGATAAACACACAGGACACAGACAACTTTGGAAGCTTTGGTGGGTGAAGTGTGAACAAGGAGATTTTTAATGTAGGAAAAAAGATCACATGGCTGGCCAAGTTGCCTAGTGAGATGTTTTGACATGCCATGAACTTTGCTTTGGAGTAAAGCGCACAAATTGCAGAAATTGTGCGACACCAATTTGCACAGCAGAGTGTGTGGCTTTTGTTGAAAAGATGAAAATGACTGCCAAGCAAAAAGAGAAGAAGAAGAAAAATACTTTTGCTAAATTTTAGTCTGACTGGTGATCAAAAAGACTATGCAGAAGGCAAAGGAATTGCCACTCAGATTTGAAAACGTGTTTGAAGATGATGTCCATCTCATGGTTCAGCTATTTAATCAATCCCAGGAAACAGAGAAATAGTCCACAACTCCGTCATAGCCAGAGGACGGCTGATTACAGTAGCAGGTGTCTTTGATGCAGAGAAAATGTAGTGTCTCTCAGGGCTGATGAGCATCTAGCAGAGAGCATCTAGCAGAGAGCATGGGACTACATGGGCTGATATGGATATTTCAAGGTGCGAGATTGAGTGTGTTGGAATGTGTGTGAAAGAGAGCGGGAGATAATATAGAGAGATATGCAGACAGAGGCTCTGACCACCACAAAGGATGATATACAAAAAAACACTTTTGTTCCTGCTTGTTTTGTGAACTGGCTTGGACTGTTTATTGTATGCTTTTGTTGTGTTCTTCCCATCTGCATTTGAACATTTCTGCTATGCCTGTTCCAAACTTGGCTCATGTGCTTGTGCATGTGCATGGGGGTTGTGTGTGTATGAGGTTTTTTTTCTTTTTTTTTTTCTAACAGTGTTCCAGCTACCAATGTGTGTCTGCTCTCAGCGGAACTAGTGAATGTCTCTCTCTCTCTCTCTGCCTCGATAGCGTAGGGCTTAATTCTGTGGTCTAATCAGACCATATGGTCTCTACAGTCTTATGATGTGCTGAGAAGGATGGGATAGAGATGCTGCTGTGTAGTTAATAGTGCCAGCCTTGCTGCGGAAACACAAAGACATGCGCCACTGCCACACATTAAGGATCAAGACCTGGAACTGAGTGCACAGAGTTTGCTGCTGCTCTCATAACCCGCTTTACTCAAAATTAAACAAAGGAGATAAAAGAAAAAATTAAATAGAAAGTGAGAATTTACAGCTTTTACTTTGTGTATCCTATGCAGCATTATCTGCCTTTCTGCTGTTTAGACTCTGTCCACAGCCTTTGCATTTCATTTTTCATTTTTCAAGTTATCGACTCATAATTACTGCTGCCCTTTCTGCCCCGACACCACAGCTGCTGTTTAATTGAGTAATTTCAATAATTAATTGTGTGAATGTGCGTTAACTTGGTTTTGATGGATATCTCTCACTGAGAAATTTCTGTGACTGTCAAACACTAAATTGAGGATCTGTCCCGAAATGTTGGGTTAGCCCCATGAATAATTGTACGCTCAAAGTTACAAATGAGTCACTCAGCTTGTCTTAATATTTGGATTGAGTGTGAGATCATATATTTACACCAAATCCTACTGATGGAGCATTAGTTTTTTAAAAATATTAATATGAGATCCTGTTCATCCACTGTCGAACATGTGAACATTATCACAGATTTGGGGCATTAAATTTGATTAAGATCGCTCTTTAACATGTATGTTAGATATGATCATAGATTTCTGTTGTTAACTTTGCATCTGATAGCAGATGCTGTGGTAAATCGTGATGAGGTGGGGGAGTTTAACACTTGGTTTCTCTCGCACACAGTGGGTGATAAACATTGATCTTGTTTAATCTTGCTGGCCTGCTGCTAATGACAGGAGATGATGGGCCACACAGGACAGACTGCTCACTGGATTAGATATCTAAATGAGGACTTTATCCTCATCCTCTCTTCCTCTTCCCCCATTACCAATAAGCCAGACAGCACATGCTGAGTTACAGTTTAATGCATGTGACTAGTGGTAGTGTGTAGCATGTTTTGTGTACATGTGTGTGTATGTGCGATGCAAACAATGGACAAATCATGTTCATGCAGCATTCACATTGGAGGGACACTGTCAGAGCTTGAGTCCACACTCACACTGCTGCTCCATACCAATCTGCCGTACTTCCAAAGGAATACATTTGCAATGTTCAATTCATTATAGTACCTTTGCACAATAACAGACAGTGATAGGGTGTTCCCAGAATGCCTCCCTCTCTGGAGTGCTAAACAAACACAGACCCAGGTTCTGGTTTCAGTGATAGATTATTGCTGTCTCACCCATACACTGTGGCTTGTTTTCCCATTAAACCTGCGCGGCTCCCTCTGTTGCTTCTGCCTGGCCCTGGTCTTTCAGTGCGTACGTGTTTTGTGTGTGTTGGCATCTCCCACCGTGCATACACTGTGTGTGTTTATGTTTGTTTGCCTATATACTCGTTTCTATGGAAAGATATTGAAAGGGCTCTGAGGACAACCCCCATCAATCACCAACTCAGAAGGAAATGGAGAGAGGGATGGAGGATGGAAAGAGAGATGGAGGTCACCACAGGAAGCAGCATCTGGAGAAAAGGAGAGGGGGAGACAGAGGAAAAGTGGATGAATGGATGGAGCCGTCCGTGCTGGCTCTGATTGAGCTGGGTAGTGTAGTTTATATCCTTTAGAGATAAGGCCGGGGAGCACTGCTCAGCAGCTTCCTCCCCCTGTAGCTTGAACTGAGCGTGATAATAAGAAAGCGTGAATGGGGCAAATTGAATTAATGCCGCGGCACACCATAAAAGCCCTAACTATAATGCATTTTAAAATCCTATAATGAGCAGAGAGCTAAAATAATTTCACACTCCAGTGAAGAAGATGGCCCTCTAACAGATTTTGGGCCTGGCTGACACTGCCAGGGCCTTTGTCATTTAATGTGACTCTAGGTGCTATGTCGAAATGATACTTACTCTTACTTCCTGGTGTACAACAGTGTGAGGCAAACTTAGCGAACAAGCCATTCAGATTCCCGCAATACATACAGAGCTTAATCAGAACAGGAAGCGGCTGCTTGCCTGCTGATGTCTCGCTTGGGTCAGTTTTACCGTCTCAGAGTAAAACAGAGTTGCAGAGAGGGCACATCTGCCATGATAGTACTCCCTCATTACTCTCCATTAACAGCCCATTCAATGATGGGGACAGCAGTAGGAGTTGGACCTTATCCGGCTTGTGTCCACACGGACGCGCACGTTCATACGCATGCATATACACACAGAGGAAAAGCACAGATGTGTGCCCTTGTATGTGCACACATAGAAACACACAAAGTATTTTTCACTGTTTCCTGCCCTCACATGCTCTCAGCGCTCCCATCCTCATCATTAGAGTCATGCCATCATAAAGCTGAAATTACCTCTCCATCATCAAACCAGGGAGAGAGAGAAAGATAGCTCTCTGACACACACTAACACTAACAGACGGGTGCTGATAGAGACTAATGACCAAATGAAAGCCTCTGGTATAAACAGTGCACCTCTCTGGCTACAACATATCAACTGCTATTTCCTCTTTTCTTCTCTTCTCTTCTCTTCTCTTCTCTTCTCTTCTCTTCTCTTCTCTTCTCTTCTCTTCTCTTCTCTTCTCTTCTCTCCTCTCCTCTCCTCTTCTCTTCTCTTCTCTTCTCTTCTCTTCTCTTCTCTTCTCTTCTCTTCTTTTCTCTTCTCTTCTCTTCTTTCCTCTCCTCTTCTCTTCTCTTCTCTTCTCTTCTCTTCTCTTCTCTTCTCTTCTCAACCTTCATGAACATCAAACCCAGCCCTGCTCACCATTCCTTCAGGAATATAGATTTTTTTTGTTCTGGAGCTGTATTGGGTTTCTTGCAACTTCTTACCCTTTCCACTTAACCCCAGGCAACCGTGAGCCGAGGGGTGCATGGGAGCATCTCACTCATCTACTTTCTGTTCACACATGTACACAGCTACTGTTACACATCAGTACACAAACACCACACACTTAGAGAGCACATCACGCTGACATCACATCCATACATACACACACAGTTTCACACACATAAAAGCCCATTAACACACATGAATGCACAAACACAACGCAATTCAATGAAGCTTCAATACTTTGACACAACCAAGCAAACAAATACACACACACAAAATATACATGCCACATGTTCACTGCTCCAAGCTGAAAATAAAAACCCAGAGTGAGGTGTAAGGCAGGACTGAGAGAGGCCAAACAACACTTTATGTCTGTATACCTTAGATCATCTTGTTTGTTTCTTTTTTATTTCAAACACAAAAACACAAAACATATGAAGGAAATATAAATGTACATGCAACTCCTCGATATTTTATGGAAAATTGATTGTATCGATTGATCTAAGGATGTTTTATACAAAAGAAATCTGTAGTCTTGTATCTCTTTTAAATACTAAATATACAGATTTAAGGAATGTTGATGTCAAAAATAGTCAAGAACTGCAATGTCAAAAGAGAAGTGCACTTGGTACAACAGTTTTGAAACAAATTGCTAATCTAGTAAAGTGTGTACAGATAAGTTGCAAAGGTATTGCCCATTCAATATTACATGTTGACCTTAGTGCAGACAAAACCAACTTGTTCTCTCCAAGAGAGTTTATCATCAATCAGAATATCTAAAAAACATGTTCATGAAACTTTGATTTGATTGATTTCATTGTTATAAATATGAAGTGTGATTTGCTCATTGTCATATTTCTTATTTCCAGCAAATAACATGAAATTAGACTTTTTAACATTTACAACATTTGAAAACGTATTTGTTTGAAACCATATAAGGAATTGAGAAGATGATTTAGTTCTCTAATGAGATTCGTTAAATGCCTATTTGAGACAAAAAGATTGGTGTCATCTGCGAAGAGCAATGTAAATGTGATATTAGACACAACGCAAGATCATTTATATAAATAAGAAATAATCCTAGGTCATCATATGAATCCTTGAGGTACAGCATATTGCATTTTTTCTTTTTGACTCATGACTGTAAAAACATATGGTTTTCTATTAGGAACATAATTACTGAGACACTTACAAACATGACCATGAAAGCCATATCTATACATTTTTGAGAGCAAAATAGCATGATTAATATCAAAAGTTTTCGATGGGTCTAAAAACATACCTATTGCATACTCATTATCTAAAGCTGTATATACAGTATACTATAAGAAAGTTCTAGGAGTACCATACAAGTTGAATGATTTTTAAAGAATTGATACTGATGATTAGAGAGAATATTGTATGTGCTCAAATGCACCAGGATTCTTTTATATTCTCTTACCAAAAAATTGCACTGGAATATTCCACCTTGCATTGTCATTTAGATTAACTCTCCTTGCCACCTTTCCAAATGAATAGTCTCTGCTGTGAACTGTGCGACAGGGCGTGCATATGTGCCACTGCACATCCATGTCATTTGTAGTGTAGTGGGTTGGTGGGTGGAAGGATGGGTGAGTTCATCATAGACTGCTGCACTGTACATATGCTCGAGTGCATATTATTTCTACAGTAAGTGTCTGTTTGGATAGCAGCAACATTGTTTCAACATAAATTAGAGAATAGAAAGGATACTTCACAGTCAGATCTAATTATGTATGATATCACAGGTAGTTGTGAAGATACAATACTTGACTACTAATGTAGTGCTTATGCAAATGTAACCTAATACCTGTGTGTACCTGTGTTATTTCTTCCCCAGTTTGATTTGAGAAGAAGCAAGGAATCCCACACACTGTCAATCACCTGGACTCACTTTAATTTCATTTTAAAATTTCCACCCAGAAAGCTTCAATTGTTTATCTTCAACACCCCATCCAAAGCTTCTAGTGAACACAGACATTTATAGAACTGAGAAGAGAGCTACTGTTGCCGTATGCACATTTTAGCTTTTTCAGTTGCCATTCAATCAATGTTTAGGCCTTAAGATCTTGTTCTGACACAACAAATGAGGTGTGTGTTGTTTAGGCTGTTAGAGATTCTAGAAAAGAGTCAGCAGGTGATTAAGCATTTTCAATAAGGGCCTCAAAACTTTGACGCCAGTTGCCTTAAGAAATGCAAACAGCAACACTTAATCTTCTTTTAAGACAAAACTGAAATCCTAATTATCTTGCATTCAGCAGTCAACCTGTTACTACCCTCATTATGCTGTAGGACTAATATCGATCTGTTGGCAGCACTGCGTCCTGTTGGCTTTGATGGTGTATTTAGCATTTTCTCAAATGGCAAGGGGCCTTTTAAGACTGTTTGTCATGTATTGGTGGTACTCCTTTGCTGTGTGGGTTTTCTTGATGGAAAAGTGTAGGCCTTATTGTTTATTAGTGATGGTTTGGTAACAGTTGTATTGTCCTACTTGAAAAAGTTAAATAAACACTGCAACATTTGGGGAAAATCAGTATGCAATGCTGCCTACATAGAGGCAGATGAGAATGTTGATATCAAAGGCACATAGGCTGTGGAAAATGTAAGCCAAGGTATACTACACTACCTAGAGGTAAACAGTTAGCCCAGCTCTGACAAAAGTCAAGCAATTTATTTTTCAAAAGCTCTATATTGTTTAATAGGTGTAAAAAACAACAAATGAGTCATTGTAGTTTAAAGAGCTGTTATCTTATAGCATTCTGGCCTATTGAATTTGCTTGCTTTTTACAGTGTCATAAACCAAACAAAACTGAGGTCGGTCTTGGACATACCGGTGGGTATTTTGCTAACTAAATATGAGTTTGTTTAAATAAGACCGTGTTAGTACTTCATCGACCACAAGCTAAACCAAGCAATAATAGTAGGAACTGTATTTACAACTCTCAAGTTCCATATCCTACATCTTTTCCCACGAACCTACAAATTAGAATAGTTAAATTTAGTTAGATGGTCTTGAAAATACTTTTCATTAGTGTAACAATAATCATAGAGTATTATTTTTTTTATTACTTGAGTAAACTGGATTTATCAGCAATCAAGTTTGGAAAGACCTTTGTAGCCTCCATTGCTGGCAGGACAAAGCTTTGTCCTTCCATCTATATTCATCCACATATTCTGACTAGTTAGAAAAAAACTCAGTATATGCTCCATCGATCAGGACTCTTGACATTTCCACATTACCACAAATGGATTTTCTTTTTCTTTTTCTTTTTTTCTTTTACAGAAATTGGCATTTTAGGAGGACACAATAACTATATATATGGAATTTTGTAATGTGGTGGCCAATGTCAAGTACTGTTAAGTAAATGTGCTCAGAAGTGTGACTCAGTTGAACATAAAATTTGATATGATTTGAAACTGTTTTTTGCTCTTAAATAAGTAAAAATTACAACTTTGAGCCAGCAAAATGAAAGAGGCTGTCTAATGTGTGACTAATAATTTCTCTTTGCTGCAACATACTGTGGCCAAGGCAAATGTAGGATGAGGTCCAACATAAGTATAAAGAAAAACAAATGTTGAGAGAGTTAAGTGACCAATCATACAGCTTAGTGTTTTGTACCTTGATGTCTGTGTGTCACAGTTACTGTGATGACTTGTGTGAAAGCAAAGCAGAGAGTGCTTATACTGTGAGTCTCATCAACAGAGCTTTGTTTGGTAGCTAACATGAAGGTCTGAAGTATGCTTTCCATGGAGGCAGTTCAGTGCATCTCACTCCTGTTGTAGGCTTTTGGGCAGAATAAGGTCTTTTTTTCAATCTCATATTGATTATCTACAGTCAAAGTCCAGGATCAATAAATTGTCCCTTGTCTACAAAGAACATGAGGAAGGAGGAAAAGAAAATGTTTCGTCTTTGCCAGAGTAAGAATGTGTATGTGTTTGAGGTCACACACTCTAAAACGTCAGGCTGTAAATGATCAGGTTTTAAATCTTTCATGAATATTTCCTGAAATTCTGAGAAGAACAAGAATACTATTTGAGTTTTGTCAACAGGTAATCAACCACAGCAACAAACGTAGCCGTGTGATGAATATAACAACATGACTAAAAAGATCCACGGCAGCATGACTCACATTTCTTTTAAAAGCAAGCCAAACATTTTTGTGGGATGGAAATTGGAACTGGCTCTATTGACAGCTATTGACTTGAAAGTAATCTCACCCTTACTTATGTTTAAATAAAGTATGTGAAGATTGTACATCAGAAACGTAAACAGATTTTGAGGAGATGGTATGAAATTTTTATCTCAAAGGTGCAGAATAGAAGATTTCTCCTGCCTCATAGCACAAAATACCCTTCAACTATCTGAAGGGGGTTGGTAGGATTTCTGATCAATCCCCATGACTCAGTTATTGCTTCTTTAAAATTCTGGCTCTCAAAACTCCCTTTCAACCTGTACTCACCAACAACAACAACAACCTTGACACTAACTGATCAGGTACTTTAGTTCTCCATGATTCTGGATTATTGAGGAGACACCGCTGAAAAAAAAAAATAGAATATTTCATACATTGTTTCCTATACAGTGTGGGAAAAAGAACAGGTTATCCATTGTTTTTATGCTACATTATAGATCAGCAGCCGTATGGAATCTTACATAAATGTGTTATCACAAACGAACATAGGATTTGTGTGTGGTGTGTGCCAGTAGAATTAAATAAAGATTTACTTATTAATTCCAATGCTTTGAAATAAGTGGAATAAGCATTTTCAAAAATAACTTTCACACTCAACACGAAGTATATTCACATGGGCTGTACACCAAACATACAGTGCATTTTAAAAAGGACACAATTTAAGACACACAGGCTGACCATATTGAAATTTGCAATGACTACCATCCATCGCAATATTCCAAGTCGAGTACAGTTGTTTTTTTATCAACCTCAAATTGATGCATCATTATTTGTTCATACCACTGTGGCTGGAGGTTTGTGCTTGAGCTTTTGTAGCTTTCATACAGTATCTTTTGCTATCACTGAGGTTACTAAAACCTGAAAAGTTTCCACACAATGGAAGGACCAAGGTCCGTTTTTCACTGCAGACATGACATTTTCGTTTTGGCTAGCAGCACTTCGATGAGTCATTTTGAAAATGACTAACGTTCCCGTCATGGATGTATTTTTGATTTTGCTCTCTTCTGTCAGTTCACGTTCACATGATGTCTGGTATGCATGTATTGCTTCAGCATGTAACAGCTCACAAGCTTTATGTACACAATCTCAGTGACAGAAGCAAATAAAGGGATGCTTGTCCTTTTTTTTCAAATGCAAATGCTGCATTATTCAATCTCCCTAAAACAACAATCAGGGTTTAAACACAGTAGACCTTTTTCACAGCAGACATTTTGACCTGTCACAGTAGGAAAAGCACAGGTGGAATCAATTTAATTAATGATGACTGCATTTCATTTAGGTGAGTCACTTTCAGAGCTCTGGTATTGTGTTTGCTTACTCACTGACATAGCTTACCACAACACATATTGGAATGGAGCCATCAATAATATTATTATTTAACACTTGTGCTTGTTCTGTATCGACAAGTCGGCAGGGGGAATTTGGGCTGTGTGGGTACCAGGCTTATGTTTCCGACCGAAAGAAATGATCCACTCCAGCTTGCAGTATAACTGAGTAGCTCCCTTTACAGTTGTAATAGTCCTTTGCATTATTGTGTGGAGGAGTAATGGGCATATGGGATCCATCCAGTGATCCACAGCACTGATAGCAACCTCATCTTTCTTCAAAGCTGTCCAGGATCTCCTGCAGTTTACCAAATGGCAACGGCAACCCTCCTCTTCGGCTCCATGATGTGGTGTAAATGTGCTTGCTCTCTGTCTGAAAGAGGTTGAAGTTTTCTTCAGGGGATATCGAAAGTGTAATGCCACATGCAAAAATGTGCAAGCCACTGGTCATCTGTGTATGCTGTTGTTTCCCACCACTGCTGAGATCAATGTCTACCCCGTATTGCTCTTAGGGGTAAAATTCCTCCTTTATTGTCTGGTCCTGCGCTCTTTTGCAACTCGCAAATGGCGTTGTCCTGGCAGTTTCAGATGTTGGAACAGCCTGTGCATGTATATTAGTTCTTGTAACATTTTTGTTTTTTTAGCCAGCCTGTGCGAAACAAGTCCGGCAGTTGTCTGGTGACAGACTGATGTAATAACTGTCCACAGGGCCCATTGACCTTCTAGTGGAAGTGACACAGGCAGTAACGAAATCTGAACACAAGTGGTCAGCTGGACACGTTGGAGACACATGATAGACACACGCGTAAACGCAGATGTGTCTCGGCTGTCCACTTGTGTTCGGATCACCCAAGATGCATGTTAATGCCAGGTGTAAACAGACTGTGAAGAGGGTCTATTCACTGAGCAGCCCAACTCAGAGATAGAGGAAAATACTCTGGGCCAGTGAGAAAAATACACTCAGATGACATCAGAACTTACTGAGAGGGCACATTTACCTCCATGTCCATCAATAATAATACATAGTAAAGTACTTTTAAAAAAAAATGTGCATTTAATCAGTAGTTGGCACTAGAGACGGACATAAAAATAAAACATGGAGAGACGGGGGGAGATAACATGCAGTAAAGATTCCTAGCTGGAATTAAACTGGCGACGTTGCGATTACACAGCATCAGCCTTACACCACAGGGATGCCTGAGTATTCTTTTTCACACTGACTGCTTTTGTCAGAGAGTTCCTGTGTGTGGGCAGTGCCTGTAGTGCACGGTCTTACTGGGTTTTAAACCTTGGACCCTGGAGTTATAGAGGATCCCACAGAGAGAAGATAATGATGCACATAGGCCTGTTTCACTAAGGAAATGTGGGTGGAGGTGGGGGTAATGTGGCACTATATCTTTTTCTCCTCCTCAAAAACAACACCTATGCAAAGAGGAGTGATAACCAGTTATTGATCAATCATTTTGTGTTTACTTTCTTTTTCAGCCAATAACTAACACAGTGTTTTTTTTTTATAAATGACTAACTGTTGTCATTAATGGATTGGCAGAGGTTCAGGTGTGTGATTTTTCACAGAGCAAAGTCAGCACATTAATTATTTAATGTTCATTACTGTGTGGAAAAAATGAGATGGAATATGTCTTGCAGATGTGAGCATGGGCTACAGAAGAGAAAATACTTTAAAGCTAATTTGCACATTTCAACATAATAAATATTGTGACATTATTATATTATATATAACATGTTAAGCCGTGTAGTAAATTTTAGGCCATAGTTGTTTTAAATTTAAATGGAATTTAAAATATTTTGACTAAATCATATTATATTTCCCTTCCCTGAAGGCTATACCAGGCTGTACCAGTATATCTCCATTCAACACTTGCTTCTCTCTAAATCCTCCTCTTTTATGTGAGTGAATAGAAGTGAATAGGGCACATTTTTCTCCGCTCAAAGCAATAGAACAAAAGGGATTGAATGAGTTTTGTAATTCTTTTGGCTGAACTACAAGAAAAAAAATGAGCCCACCAGAAAGGGGGCTATGGCTGTCTGAGGTCTGATGGGAGAGAACCATCCATCCATCCATCCATCCATCCATCCATCCATCCATCCATCCATCCATCTTTTAAGGATCATGCAGGGGGTGAGCCAACTCCAGCAGAAAACATATTTACTACACATACAGGGTTTAAATGTACTACTAGAATAGTTGCTGCTGTGTGGATCTTTTGTGTTTGCTGCTTAGCTCCCTATAGCTAATTGTGGGCTTTGATAGCTATATATAAATTAAT
This sequence comes from Seriola aureovittata, assembly GCF_021018895.1. Lineage (NCBI taxonomy): Eukaryota > Metazoa > Chordata > Actinopteri > Carangiformes > Carangidae > Seriola > Seriola aureovittata. The sequence continues at coordinate 19,871,719 of NC_079373.1, forward strand.
CTACATCTAACTGTATTTTTCTGTCTATTTCTTTATCACTGCTGTGGAAGTGAGTCACTAGTACTGTGAATGGGGCTGGGTCCTCAGTTTACACTGAAGTTTATGGCACTCAGAAATTAATTACATAGAGAATATTATGTACACATTTTTCTTTTTCCGGAGAAGAGCTGGATTTAAACTTAAAGAACTAGAATATATATGTGAGGAGGTGTGTGTGAAAGCGCCTCATGCTCCCCTGTGAAGCAGGATGTGTGAAGAACAGTGCTGTAAATAAAGGAGAACTAGAGAATTATTTATTGTGATATTGTTTATTGTGATACTATATAGTGTCATTTTATTATATGATTTATTCCCGATTGGGGTGTTGTCACTCATCTCTGTCTTGTGAATCAAGGAGCACCCAACATGGTTAAATGCTGACCCTAAAGATGTACGCTGAAGGCCACCCACTGTTCACACTAATCGTGTGAAAAAAGTGAATGGGGAAATTATTTTGCAAAATACAAACTCAGTAATTTTTCCTTTCAATGTCAAATTTCACGTTTCCTAATATGTATTGGAGACCATTCTGAAAATTGTTCCATTTAAAGTCATAAGAGTTTATGTTTGGAGGAGAGTGAATAGAGTGCTGCACGAATGACATATTTTCATGGGCTCACCAGGAGGTTAGCCTGGTTCCCTCGACAAAAGGCGATGTGATTTTTCCATTGGCTTTAGGATGGTTGCAGGAAACATGCTTTGTGACAAACAGTTTATGATACTGACACACCTTGTACAGCAAGATAATCTTCACAAAGGAACACCACTTCTCGAAGCCTAAATATAATCACCAGAGATAAAAAGCTAATGTTAGGTTATAAACGAACTACACCATGGTCGCATGACGTAACCACCACTAAACTTCCAACTTGTGGTTTGATTCAGCTCCTACCTCTTCTACAAAAGCCTTTTTACAAAGTTAGTAATAGTTCTCAAGAGTGCGATTATAGACACGACGAGGCTGTAAAGGCGGACTGATGAGTAGATCTGTTTTCGTGTTCGCCATGATGACATTTAACATCCCCGACAACCTCTGCAGCCTTATTTAGACACTTGCTAGCAAGCGACCATTTTTAAGACATGTAAAAGCTTAAAATATGAGATGTTTACTGATGTATCTTTTGTCATAGGATAAAACGTGAAAAAGTCTTGACCTTCTTTTAACTTTAGACTTTATTACTGGCATCTGACCCATTCAAAAAACCATTAACTTTGGGATGAGGGAACCAGAAATTCAAAAATGCTGACAGATTTTTTGGGTTTTATCTCTCATTCCTGCAGCACTCTATGGTGCCAATAATCTGATGGTAATGCCACAGATGCTACATCAGTGTTGTACTTGTCTGTATTGCATATATGTCTTATTTTTTATTTCCATTACTCGCAGACATAAGCTGTGCCACAATCCTGTCAAAATTGTTTGCAGATATAGTTGCTAAAAAACACATATTGGCCGCTTTATCGAACACAATTATGTTCATTTTTGGCAGACGTGCAGATTTGGAGTGAAAAATGTGCACAATTTGACCATTTGTAATTGTTCTGGGTTGAAATTGCCTGCATGTGTGTTTACATGGTTAGTGTGTCAGCCATTCTGAGCCGCTGGAGAGTCCAGGGTGTGTGGTGCCGGGATCTCTGAGTTAATAGATTTCTGTCCCCAGTGCTTTTAGCTGTGTTGATCTCCTGCTGACGGTTTCACACTCAGCTTTAAGCACAGAGATGGGGAGGGGGGTGGGCGGCTTATAATAGAGCCTCCTTAACACTGCAAACATTGGGTTAATGTACCTTATTACTCCCCCATTGAGCTGACTTTCACTTTCCATTCACTCGCAGCTAAAAAAGCACCCCCGAATTTCCATGTCTCGCACGGGCCATTGATATTTATGCTTGCAGACGCAATTTGTTTAATTCCACACAGAAATATTTGTATCTTAATTTCCTTCATCACTGGACGTAGGAGGAACAAGGGATACATAAGAAAAACCTTGTGTTTTTAATTATACTGTAAGTTCTATCTTAATTTCCTCCTCTTGTGGCCTGCGCTCTGCTACTGTACCTCTTCTTTCCAAACATGGATGCTCCCGGCATCTATTGTTGTGCTCCGCTGTTTGTTGTGCTTCCCTTGTGCTCTTGTCTCTATAATGTTATTTTACGTTTTCTGCTAAGCATCACACAATACTTCTTCCACCACGCTGCCTGCCTCTCCCTCCTCTCCGTATCTTTCTCTCCCTCTGTAGATATTTGTGTTTCTGTATCTGTGCCTCTCTCCTTCACTCTGTTTCCTCTCATCTCCTTCCCACACACACTCAGTGTCCTTGTACTGTGGGCAGTGTATATGTGCACAGAAGCACTTGAGACAACTTTTTTTTTTTTCATACAGGCAAGCCACTTAGCAGCTTTATATAGCAACTACCCAAGGAGGGGATTAACAGCAGGAAACATCAACAGAATGGCTTGCAGTGAAATAGAACACACACTCATACAAAACTCGCGCACACACATGCAAACGCTCCACGCTCAATGTACTCCCTGAGCCTTCGCCAACCACACACTGCACCCCTGCCATCCACCTTAGTATGATACATTATTATGTTAGTCATCCAGCAGATGCTCTTATCCTTATGGCATTGTAGCGTACAGTATAGACCAGCTCTTCATCACACAGAACGCACTGAGCATATTTGAGCTTGTGAGCCTCTGACTCGCGCGGTTATTTGATCACATCTTTTGTCTCAGTCAGGTGAGGCAGATTCTGTCGGCTTGGTGCTCATGGGGCATCGCTCACAGCCGCTTTCCACTTAACTCGCCAGATCAGAGAGAAGTCGCAGACATTTGCAACCTCAGCACATGCAGCGTGCACTCTCGCCTCTCTCATCTCTCACCTCACAAACACACACACACACACACACACACACACACACACACACATACATGCTCAAACACACTAGTACATTCTTCATTATCATTCCAGAGCTGATAGGCTGTAATTATCTGCCTTGGCTCTGATTAGTCTCTCTGTAACAAGCTAATTAGATGGAGCCTTGTAAAATCATCACCACCATTACCACAGAGACATGGCTGGGAAAGACACCAACAAGCAGGAAGCAAGGAATGTATCTTGCACTGCTCCCCGCAAAGATTTGATAGTCAACTAAATGTTAAGTGCTGAAGCTCTGATTTCTTTTTGATTAAGTGCCTTTTAAAGCCCTCTACTTTGCAATAGAATCTTTATCCTTCCTCATTATTCATCACGAAAGGATTGTTCCGTCTTACAGGGCAGGATGATCTGGCTTAAACTGCATAAACTGCCGCTGTCGACATTTTAGGAGATAGCATCTGAACATTGATTAGTTTCTCTGCCCCCACGATACAGTGGCTATTTATCCAAAACGAACGAATCGTCAGATCTGAGTCAGAACTTTTCTCTCTGCAGAGCAACTTTAAAGCCTGAGCAGAGAGCTAGATTAATTCTCTCCTCTAGCTTCTTCCTCCCTCTGTTATTATCCCTCTAACAATCCTTTTAGGAGCTGTCACACACTTTATAGCTATTGTGTTTCAGTTGTGAACACTCCAGAGCTAGTTTGGTGTGCAACACATTGTATTTTCCATCAAAATGCATCTTAACTGTAAGCCAGTTAAAAAAGAAATAGGAATTGCGATCTGAGCATCTGTTTCCTGCTTTCCAACTCATTTGAGCGAACGCTAGGTGCTGTAAAGATTTATTATAGCAATTCGTACAGTTTGAAGACTTCATACCATTTTCTGTATGCATGTGCTTCTCATTACCAACATATAGTTTTTCTATTGTCAGCTGTAATTGACTTTGGATAGACATTATTTTTGCAGAATATTAGGGAAACCAGCTAAATAAAACTGGTTTGTACAGTGACAGCACATCTGTTGAGTCGGCCCTCAGGGCAGTGAAAGGATGCATCACAAACTCCTGCTGCTTTTGTCTTGGATTAAAAAGTACATTTATAGCCTGGGGTCACACACAAGAGACCTTTTACATAATGGGATTTGAAATCCATAGTTACTTTTAGCCCTTCGGTAACTCACCTCAAGTGTGCACTGGCGTGTATGTGTGTGTGTGTGAGAGAGAGAGAGAGATAGGGACTGGAAAAGACATGCTAATGTCAGTTCCGTCAAGTGTGCAAACATGTGTCTGGGTGTGACGGGACAACTTGCCTTTATGTCAAATCTTTGTGCTTGTGCTTATATCTGTGTGTGCGTGTGTTTGCATATGTGTGTTTGTCCTGGCAGGGGGTCCTTCCTTTTTGGGGAGAGGCAGATGGCCTCTGTGGATCGCAGCCTACTGAACTGTTTGGCAGCCCTTCTGACATAATCCTTCATGCTACGTTGACACAAGATCACAGCCAATATTTGTGAAAATAGTGTCTTAGCTCACAATTCTGTGACTCGCTCCAGTTTGCAGGAATAGATTCTGCACAAAAGGTGTCCTAGATCGGGACCGTGACAGTGTCAGAATTTTTTTGTGCACATTGTTTCCAGATTGTGTCATGGTATTTAATGTGGATAATGATCCCCTACTATCAGTTCCAGCAAAAGGCACGCTACACGCTCCTGTCATAGAGACTGCAACGCAGTTGTACACTGCTTCTCTTTCAGCCCTGCTGTGCACTCTTGCTGTCTGCCCCAGCTCAGGGTGAGCGAGTTGGTAATTGGATTCCTGGAATCTTCTTATTCTCTCCACTGAGGCAGTGTGCAGGCGACAAAATGCCTGCAGCCATGAGGCATCATCCCTGGGCCCCTGTGGGAAGATCAAGGTAGCTTTACACGGACTTGGTAGATGAGACTGTGGTTGAGGCTCCCTCCCATGGGAACCTGGATATCTGGATGCATGTATGGGATCGTTGATGGAGAATGGATGGATGACATCATGTCCACCAACCTCCACCACTGGCAGCTTTCCCGACATCCACTCACAACATTCTTCCCAAACCCGGCAGCTAGGGGGAAGTAGAGGGAAGTGGAACAATATGTGTGGTCATTGACTTTGACCAAAGCTCTGCAGATACAAAAATTACTGAGATATATTCTAATCCTGCAGCATTATGTTTTGCCATCTAGTGGAGAACGCTTATGTCTCACATACCTGTACCCTTAGTTGACTCGCTGCTTGTCGGTGCTTTGGATTCCCCTGGCTGCTTGTCTCCCCTCTACACACACAGTTACATGACAGCTGTCACTTTCAGTAACCAGAGCTCCGTCACTATCTTTGCACCATCCCCCAGGCCCAGACTGGTACCTGAACAAGGTGAAGCTGAAGATCATCGATGTCAATGACAACGTCCCTGAGTGGAATATGAAGCCGTACCCTTACCAGGCTGTAGTGTCCCCTGAGGCCCCAGCAGGAGCATTTGTCTACCAGCTCCAGGCTCATGATGGGGATGAGGGCAAAAGTGGAGAGGTGGAGTACTTTTTGTCGGATGGTAAGCTTTCCGCTGTTTACACACACACACACACACACACACACACACACACACACATACACACACATACACAAGATGTATAAGAGGAAAAGGTATTAAAATAGGTTTTCTTGTTAAAATAGGTTGACAGGCTGTAGAGCCTTCGAAATAAATCCATCTAGTCAGACACCAGCACAGTCAGTCAGACAGACAGCCACAGGCGTTCACACATTCATTCATGCATTCATACACTCTTTAGGTGTCCATTAGTTTCTGTGTCTCTCTGTCACCCTGTCTCTCTCTGCCTCTGTATCTCCATCCCTCTCTTTCTCTCTCTCGCTCTCTCTCTCTCTCATTCTCTCTCTCTTCCTTCTACACACACATATACACACATACGCAATCACAGACACAGCCAGAGGCCTTCACACATTTGTTTATGCACTTATCATGCACTCTTGTCTATCTGTCTGCTTCTCTCTGTTTCATACACACAGAGTCATGCGAACACACCACACACACATGCACACACACACACACACACACACACACACACACACACAACACACACACACACACACACACACACACACACACACACACACACACACACAGTGGGCTTTTGGAAGTCAGCCAGAGTAGTAGACCCCCTGGTGGTTGAAGGGATAGAGGTTTGTTGGCATGTCAAAGATGGGGGGATGTGCTAATCTTGCCAACAGGGCTTCACAAAACACTACCAACTTCCCTCTGACTCGTGTTAGTCCATCGCACAGCTCCCTTATGTGACTTAAACCACAGTTACCACAAGGTACCCATGCTCTATATGGCCATGCTAAGAACTCATATAAGCAGGAGGTTTGCCTCTAAAGGCTTGTACAAACTAAACAGTTTCCCTTCAAAGTAATCTAGACCCAATTTCAAGATTTCACATGTATTAACAACCCTCTTATCCTGTGCTTAACTTTTAAGACCTCAAGAGGATGAGAGGAGCTGGCCTTTTGATGAGTGAGGTCAGCCTGTCTGACCCCATTTTTTTGTATTTAACAGTACTGAAAAACCTATTTAGATCTTTTATTTAAAGCTGCCCTGTGGAGTTTTCTTTAAACAAACAAAAGCTAGTGTTTGTCACTTAAAAACATTGTGCGGATCCTTGAGGTCTAACAGATGTGTTGACTGCATTTCTTTTCTCATTGAAAATTTGCAAGGCACATTTTTTAATTATTCAAATCCTGCAATTTTTTGCAAGTAGTCTTCTTCTTGTTCTTCTTCTTCTTCTGCTTCTCTGCCTTTGATGGCCGTTGCATTTATTTGCACAGCATTACCACCGACTGTCAATCAACAGAAAAGCATGAAACAAATGGCAAAAAAGTGTGTTTGGTGACCCATTTGCTTGCATGCATGCACATACATCGTTGTGCAAGATACACAGAACAAACAAATGTGGACTCACTCATAAAACCCTGCTCCATAGCACTACTAGTGGTCAAAAATGCTACAGGGTACCTACTTAATCATAAATCAAGGTGCTGCAATCTTTCTAGGAGAGAAGTATTCAAAGTGACAGTATTCACCATACAGCATAATGAATATGGCTACTTTATAAAATGCAAGTCTTCAAGGACAAGACCCTGGAAAAAGCTGTCGATATATCTTTTGTATATTTTTCATCATTAATAGGAGCCAGTGGACACTAGGTGATACATACAGGGTCGGGAAGTCAGACAGTACTGAGACAGATTAACACAATATCGGTTTTCATCTTTTCCTGGTATTTATTGGCAAAATGAAAAAAATATAGAATAACATCAGTCTTATCCTTTAAAGATGACTGCAGGCTTTTAGCCACTCGTAACAGTACGGAGCATTGTCTTTATGAGTGGGGCTAGTCACGTGCAGCCTCATGCTTGTGCACAAACATGTCATGGTGATAGTTTCACACTATGAAAAGTAGGTTGCAAGCTACCAAACATGTAGGTACCAAAATGTTTTTAAAAAATCTGGTTTACTGACAACCTGTTTAACCTGCAGTGTAATTAATAGTTCTCAATGGATTGTGAAATACTCCCAAGGACAGCCACCCTCAACTATGTTTCTTCAAGCCTGAACTGGAGAGATCAGCCAGTCATTCAGTTCTAATAAGAAATAAATACATTTTTAAAAAATACATTGAAATTATTATACAAAAGATCCTGACACACTACCACTCAGAGATTTCACCTTACAGATGTGAACACATTACCATAATTCTTGCTTAGTGCCAGTCATTATTCTTATAATTATTTGCAAACAAAGGGTATCAGAAAAAAAAATATAGCCATTGGTTATGAGGAGGAGGATGTAGAGGCTTCCATTGTTGATGGGATAGAGTGAAAGATACTAAATACAAAATGCAGGACACTCCCAGTGCATATGTAAGAAAGTACCAGTATGCAAAGTGTGACTAATGTCACTAATGCTTTCTTATAGAGAGGCCATTAACACAGCACTCACCTACCTAAACTCTCTCATTCAGGTTCAACAGGTTGCAACATGAATTATATTATAGAAAAATAAAACTCTATGTGTTGTGGGTCTTAACTCAGCAAGCCTAGCAAGGGAGAGTCACCTATTTTAAATTGCCATTTGGGTAACATTTCCGAGTTAGTATTCAAAACGGATCAGTTTTCACCTAAATGTTCTGTGGCTCATATTGGTTAGTATTCAAGCCAGCATTATTGAATTACTTTGGATCCAATGCTAGAAAATAATGTCATTGTATTTCCCTGTAGGCGGTGATGGCTGCTTTGCAGTGGAGAAGAACACAGGCCAGGTGGTGACCACGGGGCTGGTGCTGCAGAGGGACAGAGAATACTTGTTAAGTGTGGTGGCCCTTGACGGCCTGGGCAGCCGCAGTGCCCCTGCCATGCTCTCTGTGATGGCAGGAGCCAGAGCACCGCAATTCACCAATATTAGCTACGCCATCTCCATACCAGAGAACACACCTGAAGGACAGCCGTGAGTACTAACATCCGCCCACACATACATAAGCAGGGATGAATTAGGGCTGTGTGATACAGGTAACACATCATGATAAATATATATATATGTATACAGTATGTATACAGTGCTGTGAAAAAGTATTTGCCCCCTTACAGATTTCTTTTGTTTTTGCTTTTTTGTCACACTTTAATGTTTCAGATCATCAAACAAATTTTAATATCAGACAAAGATAACCTGAGAAAATACAAAAAGCAGTTTTTCAATGATGATTTCATTTATTAAGGGAAAAAAGCTATTCAAACCAACCTGGCCCTATGTGAAAAAGTAATTGACCCCCCCTTGTTAAATCATGAATTAACTGTGATTAACCACATTCTTTGGAAAGCTGAGTTCAATTTCACTAGCTCCACCCAGGCCTGATTACTGCCAGACTTGTAGAATCAAGAAATCAATTAAATAGAACCTGTCAGACAAAATGAAGTACGCAAAAAGGTCTCAAAAAGCAACACATCATGCATCGATCCAAAGAAATTCAAGAACAGATGAGAAACACAGTCATTGACATCTATCAGTCTGGAAAGGGTAACAAAGCCATTTCTAAGGCTTTGGGACCCTCCAGCAAACCATTGTGAGAGCCATTATCCACAAATGGAGAAAACATGGAACAGTGGTGAACCTTCCCAGGAGTGGCCGGCCGACCAAAATTACTACAAGAGCGCATTGACAACTCATCCAGGAGGTCACAAAAGAACCCAGAACAACATCTAAAGCACTGCAGGCCTCACTTGCCTCAGTTAAGGTCAGTGTTCATGATTCAACAATAAGGAAGAGACTGGGCAAAAATGGCATCCATGGGAGAGTTCCAAGGCGAAAACCACTGCTGACCAAAAAGAACACAAAGGCCCGTCTCACATTTGCCATAAAACATCTTGATGATCCCCAAGACTTTTGGGAAAATATTCTGTGGATTGACGAGACAAAAGTGGAACTTTTTGGAAGGTGTGTGTCCCGTTACATGTAGTGTAAAACTAACACAGCATTTCAGAAAAAGAACATCATACTTACAGTCAAACATGGTGGTGGTAGTGTGATGGTTGGGGGCTGCTTTGCTGCTTCAGGACCTGGACCTTAGACAGGCCGTTCATGCTCGAAAACCCTCCAATGTGGCTGACTTAAAACAATTCTGCAAAGAAGCGTGGGCCAAAATTCCTCCACAGTGATGTGAAAGACTCATTGCCAGTTATCACAAACGCTTGATTGCAGTTGTTGCCGCCAAAGGTGGCACAACCAGTTATTAGGTTTAGGGGGCAATTACTTTTTCACATAGGGCCAGGTGGGTTTGGATAGCTTTTTTTCCCTTAATAAATGAAATCATCATTGAAAAACTGCATTTTTTTTTTTTTTTATTTAATCAGGTTAACATTGTCTGATAATAAAACTTGTTTGATCTCAAACATGTAAGTGTGACAAAAAAACTAAAATATATCTATCTATCTCTCTCAATCTCTTTCATATTTCACAATTTGTTTTTTCAGTTGAAATTTCAGTTGCACTGTATATATTTAACATTTTTCTGAGGTTTTTTTTTTTTTCTTGTTGTTAAACAGTTATTCTGGGGCTTTTATTCAAATGTAGACTATTCCCTTGTGGCTATCAGCAAACGCTCCTTGTCAGATTCTTTATTGTTACCTCGATAGGTATAACTGCCTGACTACAGAATAACAATGCAGTCTAATGAAAAACAGTATTAAAAATGCAACAAGATTGCTAAACCGTTGTCAGTATACTCGTATATGTAAATTGCCAGGAAATAGAGTGAATGCATGTGTGACAACAGGGAGAGTTTTACACTGTACAGCACAGTATGAGAATTAAAACTGACAAGCATGCATGTCTCTTCAAACACCACTCCTGTTATTACTTAATGCAGACCCACATTTGTCTAAGGTGTCACTTTTCACATACTATCTGTTAAGACTTTATGAATAATCATATTTTAGCACCAGCACACTCAAGCATCAGTTGACTTACCATCATCACACGCCACCAAACTCTCCTAACCATGAAGACAAACATTGATATCTCCATACCAGTATTACATTATGACACAGAACTGACAAGTACTGATTGACCGTGTTTATAGCACATAGCCAATGGGCCATATGAAAATTGATTTCATTACAGCGCGGTGCTGATGTAGGAAAAGAGGATTTCGATTTCAATTTCACATGTGTGCAACTGAAATCGAACAGCAACCACTGCTTCCCTTTTTTTCAAAATCACTTTCTCTTTGTTCTGCAGTTTCCTGGTGGTGTTTGCCATTTCCTTCCAGAAGCAGCCAATCAGCTACAGCCTGCTTATCAATCCCAGCAGCCTTTTCAGCATCAGACAGGAGACGGGGGAGATCAGTTTGACCAGGACGCTGGATTACGAGAGTGACCAGCGACGTTACCTTCTGATGGTGCGAGCCAGTGAGGAGCCCGGCAGCCTCAGCGCTGCCACGGAGGTTAGTTTAATTAGAGAGCGACACGGGCAGCGAACATGAGTCATGTAAGAATTCGAAGCACACAGGTCCAGTAACCCCAAAGCTGAGGTGCACTGTGATGTTTTATTATTGCATCTGTCACACAAGCATTTACTCTTACTGTTCTGAATTACACTGAAATTTAAAAAACAAAAAAAGGGCTGTATTGCTGAGATTGGTTGTGTTGTGCTCTCCCTATGGGCTTTCACAAAGCTCTCAGACAGATCAGTTTTCACCTAAATGTTCTGTCGCTCATATCGGCTGACTGAGGGTGTATTAACAGCAATGATCTGATCTCCACGCTGACCTATTGACATCACACCACTTGGCGATAACCACAAAGGAGAGGCAGCGAGGTTTGAGGCTGTCTACACGAATGGCACGGCTGAATGGTTTTGAAAGGTTAACAAGTGGACCGAGTGGCCCAAGTGATTTTTTTTTTTTTTTTCCTGTGGTTTGTTTCACCCTTTTGTTTCTGTGTCTCAGTGAAGTGCTTTCTGTTAAAAGTGTAATCTGGAGATGAACTGTATAAAATACAGAACACACTCGGAGGCACTTCGCAAAGAAACTCAAAATCCAAAAACTTGATTCACAAACGAATATTTCTAGATAAACTATTCATGAATTCAGTTTCATTTAAATTATTAATTTGAAGATTTTGTTGCCCAATTATCATGTCAGGCGCTCGCTTCCTACCACAGATTTAGTAGGCAAAAATCTTTCTGCTCAGCAGCATGTTGTGGAGTAGGAGATGGAGACTGGGAAAACCTATCCCAGCTATTTCAGGACTATTACTCAGCTGTCACTTCACACTTTACACACAGTGGTGACAGGGAGCTTGTAGGGCGGAGGGCGGCTAAGGGCCTTTGTCAAAAACACACAGTGAGGCACACACATGCTCAGAACATTTCTATTTTTGACTCAGGGAAATCATGAAGTGGAAGATAAAGGATGTGTTGAACTGGTAACTTGAGAAACTATGAATGCAATTTAGATTAAGTTTTGAGGTCAGCTTCCTGTACAGACAATTTCATATGGTTGTCTCCTGGATTTGAGGGTTATTAAAGAGAGGCTAATTTTGTATTATTCTACTCTGATTCTCTCCTCTTCTCTCCTCTCTTCTCCTCTCCTCCTCTTATCCCATCATGCTGGCGCTAATCAGGTTCAGGTGTTGATAACGGATGAGAATGATTGTGTCCCAGAGTTCCTCCAATCCATCTACAGTGTGGATGGAGTCCCTGAGACTGTAACTACGGCAACGTCCCTGCTACAGGGTGAGACTCCTCTGATCCCATATTTCACACCCATCTGTTTCTTTTTGAAGTGGAGAGAGAAACTATCAAAAAACTCACTTTTCTACAAGAAAACAACAGATGTATTTTGGTTGAAAGCCAAAGATTCAGTCAGTGTTTTGGCTTTTGGACCCACAATGCTTCCATTTTTACATAGTGAAAGAAACTACATCTTTCAGATCTGCGATCATAATCTCTATTATGCTAAATTAAACTAGCTGCAAAGACACTATACATTTGATTTATTGTGCGCTGTGTGAATAATGGCATGTAAATTGATCTATTATGGCATGAGGTTACCTTGTAATTGTCAATTATGAGGTGTATGTGTTGCCATCATGATTGCTTAAATTGTAAAAATGAAGAAACATATTGTGCTGTGGGAGGTGTAGAAATTTACTGTATATCTGTTAATTAGATCCGGGTGCTTGTTCCATTATGGCTGATGTATACTACGTTCCTAAAAAAGATCACTGACACTTTTTTTCTCGTTTGCTGCTTGAAAAAAAAAAATTACACTTCTGATTGCATTCGTGAGCTTCAGGTGTTTAAAGATACAGTATTTCTGAGTTCCCTTTGCAATATTTAGCATCACCCTAAGATAGAAAAATACCTCAGCACGAGTTGTCCACAGTCTGTTATACTTTACTCACTAATACCCTTGAAATCACAGATAATGCACATTGGAAAAAAAAAACAAAAAAAAACAACAACCCATTATTCAGGAGTTCAGGCGTATTCTTTCTACATTTTACCTCATTCACTGTTGCAGTTTCTGTCAAATGCTCCTGTGCTTGTGGGACTTCTGTCCCCAATGGGCTACCATTGGTGATTCCTGGGAATCTCTGGCTGGGCAATTGTTTCGAGTGCATTCTGGCTGAGAAAAATGGAACAAATTTAATCTGAAAACATTCGAATACACAGCCCAGAGTGGTAGAAATTGTTGCCACAGCAGAGCCAGCGGCAGGAGAATATGGCACCCAATACAAACCAGCGCATCAAGGAAAAATAATAAAACAACCAGTACAGAAAGGAAAATCTCAGCAGAGGAGAGATCAAAGGTATAGAGAGAAAGAAGACAGGGAGTCCTCTGAAAGATCTGTCAGTGGGAAAGTTAGATCTCAAAGCCACAAATAGACTGAAGCTGATATACCTTGCAAATGTATGACTTTATAGTTCACCAGTTTCCTCAGACGAATGGCCAGAATGCTCCCAACAATTCAGAACTGGTGGGCTGCGCAGCTAACTAATGAAATGTCAAAGATCTGAGGCACAGAGGGAGTGAAATCCCCATTATCCCATCAACCCTGCTTTTACTGGGCAAAGACACAGATGAACAGGTTACAATGAGGCTATCACTTCAACTTTACCCACTGAGGTTGATGGTAAAAAACATATAAACTGTTAGCACTGGTGACAGTAGTGAGGTTTAAGGGAAACTTACTCCTTCAGTTCTTTAACATTTAACGAGTCAGTCACATACAGACTATACAAAGAGTGCAGGGTAAATTGCCGGTCTTCAACTATATTACAAGACATTGAGATGGAAGGAGAATGAAGCATGGAGATACACAGGCTGCAAGTGCCGATGCTTGACACAGAGGAAATAAACACATCAAAAGAATATGCAATATGCAAGTGTTATGAGCTAGAGGGGAACAGTGAGTATAAGTGAAATTCACCATATAGCAAACTTAGACTTAAATTAGCTTTGCAACCAAGGGTGTTGATATCTTTGGCTGTAGTCTTAGGAAAAAATCTCATCTCACATTCAAAACAAATCTATAGTTTTTCTGTGTGATTACCTCAGAATGAAATCATTTCCAAACAGTCTCTGCAGAAAATACAACTCGTTCATTTCACTGAGTCTTTTTGCTGTCTTTAAGCTCATTTTTGCAAATGATGGTAATCATTCTGGAGGGCTAGAAGACTGCAGTGCAGTTTGTGTGCTAGTAATTGTAGCTGTCAGAGCTTATGATCTATTACATGTTTAGCAAGGCCATAAAGAGATAATGATCTACACAGATGTCAACATATTCATCAGCTGATGCCATCTCATCAGCTCTTTTCGATTAACTGTTAATTGATGGTCCTTGTGTGATGTCTTCCCTCCCGTCACAGTGTTAGCCACGGACTGTGACTCGGGGTTAAACGCTGAGCTCACCTATTACACCCTGAGCCCGGACTTCAGCATTTCACCCCATGGGACCGTTTTCCCCGCGGGCCGGCTGGACTATGAGAGGCCTAACCATCTGTATGAATTTGTGGTGATGGCAGTGGACAGCGGGGATGAGCCTCATTCTGGCACTGCCACGGTCCGTGTGAGGATGGCAAACGTCAATGACGAGGATCCTGAATTCTCACAGCCAATGTGAGCAGCTTTATTACTTATACTTCCAATACACCTACACAGTCTTTTCATAAACCGTGTAATTCCTCCATCATTTTCCCTGTTAATGCTGGGCATAATCATTTGTAGTTTATTTTGAGTCTATTTTTTTTTTTTTACCTACACCAAACAAGAATTTCTTATTTTAATAATCTTACCTCCAAAATCAGGACCAAGATTTTAAGAGAAAGTTGTAATAATTGTAGTAATTGACAGTAATACCTGCTTATTGAGGACTCCAATTTATATATTGGAATAAAAACAGTGCAAGGCCAAGACACAAAAGTGAGTAGATCAATAAGCTATTAGAAAAAGTATTCAGTGTTTGTTTGTGTCCTTGTATGTTATTGAGTTTAAACAACACAATAAGTTTATTTGCAAGATGCCAAAGGTGCACTTATGAATATCTGAATTGTTACTGTAGGCCATATCATAAAAGCAAAAGTTTGAGCCTTAACCGTGGAGTGAGTTCAACTGCAAAGATCAAAGTTTGTCACCAAAATGACAAGTTTAAATAATGTTCCTCCTGCTGGCGCTGCCTCATCTCTGGTCCACCAGCTGATCACATTTCATTATATCGAAGCTTTGCTCTTTGAGCAGACAAGGTAGTTGCATCACAGATATATAAGTCGTTACATCACACATCACAGACCTGCCTTCCTGCAGGCTATTCATTGCAATAATATTTGATGCTGGGAGTCCTGCCATTAATAGTGGCCAAGATGTGTCAACCCAGCAGTAGTTAAACCACTACCAGTAAGACAGACTCAATATATTTGATTTTACCGTGTTAATCACAGCCATCTGGCATCAAAACAATTTGTTACTCACTTCTCACACATTAACCACAAACAAAGTGTGACATTGTTACTTTCATAGCACATTCAGGGGGTTTGCTAAAAATGTCTCTTGTTGAATATTGGAGTAAAATCAAGGACTCACACAGCGTCACGCAGGGTTTATTTTTGGCCTTCTCTAAAGGTATGCAGTAAACTGACATACGGATGCAATCCAGTGTGTCCTCGACCGCCTTTATGGCGAAGCTGTGTGAGTGGGTGGGCAGCAACTGTCACTGTGGCTCCACTGCATTTATTCCCCCAAACGAGTAAGAGGCTTGTCCTGTCAGTCATGTTTCAATGACCTTCAGAAAAGACTGTTGCAGACCTCTGTTGCTCGCTCTTGTTCCATTGTCAGGTGTCAGTCTCAGTGGGTGGCCAGACACAGCCAAACAAACAGGTGGGCAGAGAGGTGGAGATGTAGGCAGACAAACATGTAACTGAGGAGAAAAACACACACTGAAGCATGGTTGCAGGGCAGGCAAGTAGAGAAAACCAAAAGATACGTAGTGAGTAGACAGGAGACAGCCAGTAAGAAATGCAGATAAACAGAGAAGCCTGTCGGCAGTCAGTCAAATACTCTTGCCAGACCAGCAAACAGATAGTTAGAAATGCAGGCATTTTGCCAGGTAGGGTGTGTTGGCCGCTTCATCATACAGTGGCTCACTGAGATGTAGATAAATGCCGTGAGGGCAGAGCCGGACGCTGTCCAAAAGACAGACATGTAGAGGAAGACTGATGCGTATTATGTCAGACTAATTGAAATACTCAGACATGTGATTGGACAGGTTAATATTTCCTGACATGTCCTGTTAGTTCACATCTGAATGAGTTGTAGAGAGGCTAGAAGTGATTTGAAGAGAGGGACGGACAGGCAGAGAGCCTATGGAAATGCAAATGGCTGGACTTGCAGGCCAAGCAAATAGACGGACAAGCGCACTCAGTCCGAGTATAACTTCGCAGTTCAGTGAGATGTAGGGAGATGCTTCAGGAAGCATAGCAGAGGGAGTGTATATGTCTCATCCCAAAGAGCTGCGGAGAGGTGGCCTCTGAGCCGGGTGACAGATTACAGGTCACTCATGTTGCCACGGAGACTGTCGCGGCTGGCGGAGATGAATCACCCATCAGTGTTCTTCTGTAAACCATCAATCACCTCTAACTTCTCACTGCAGACACCGACCCCCACCTCCCACCCTCAGCCCCCTCCACCACAGACACACATACGTACGCACACGCATTAGAAGAGGATACAGCACAAAATCTCACAGGGGATGAGTTCTGCTGACGAATCAACTCAAACTCTGTGAGAACGCCGCCCCCTTTTATATCTAGCTCCTCTCTCTAACTCTCTCTCTCTCTCTCCCTCTCACTCCCACATATCACTTTACCTGTCATTTCACTGCCAGCCTTCCTTTTTGTCACCTGCCTTTTGCACTGTTTTCCATTTCTCTTCATCTCCACGTCCTCCAAGTCACGTAGTTCATCTCCACCCCATTGTGCTTTGTACCACAGTGGTATATCAGTCTCCTGTGTCTCGATGGGCATCTCGCTGCCCAGCACCACAGAGCAAGCAAATCACTGTTGACATTTTAAAAGGCACTGGATCAAATGGCCCACAGTGGGCTGGGTATGTGGAAGCACCATTTGTTCAATGACTTCAACATCCCAGTCGACATTATCATTTGTCTCTGGTCTTGCCAGCTAAGAGGACAGGTTAAATCATAGTGACAAGCAAAAGCCACAACCATAAGTCTAATAAGCCGGCTGATGCTTTGAACAGTGTAAATGATTCATATCTGCTGTCTGTGTGTGTTTCTATCATTGACTCGTCACTTCCGTGCGTGTGTATTCTCATTTCCCTGCACTTGTTCAACTTGAGCTCCTTTTTGCAGATATCGAACGTTTGTTTCCGAGGACGCGGGCCCCAACACCCTCGTCGCCACTGTTCTGGCCAAAGACCCAGATGGTGATGGTATAATCTACTCCATAACAGCAGGCAATGAGGAAGGAAACTTTGTCATTGACAGCCAGAAAGGTGATACTTCTTAATTCTCCAGCCAGGCTTCACATTTGCACCTCTCACTCTAATTGACAGGCTTTCCGTCAAATCACACATTAAATTTTCTCTAATACATTCCCGCCACACTGGTGTGGAATGAACGCCCTCTACTTTCAAAGTCAATGTGGAAAGATATTGAAAGCTGATATTAAAAGCTGTAACTTCAATATGAGTGCCGCCTTTTCTATTATTGGAGTCATAAATATAAACGATGACATTATTTAGGAAATTTCCACACTTGGCTTTTCTTTTTCCAGATACAGAGAGGAATGTTCCCCATGTTTCTGTGCTTTCTACCATTGGTGACTGCGCAGTTTATCTTTTTTATTTACCCTTTGATCCGAAACCAGTGGCAATCGCTGTGACATTTGTCACCCAACCCTTTCAATTCAATTTCACAACAACTGCTCTATCATAGCTCACAATCTTCAGGCTGCGCTCCGCCAGCTCCTCTTTCTTTTGTGCCGTCTTTCTATATTCCTTTCTACCCTTTCTGTGTATCCTCAGAGCAAGGAAATGCTAAGGTCGGCGTCCTCTGGGTGCAGGGAAACCACTACACAGCTTCCCTCTTACTGTATGTACGATGAGTGCTGTCTCATTGAATAGCTGCTAGATGTCGCATTTGTAAACAAGGTTGACATTTAAGCTGGAAGAATTACCATGTACATCCCACAGTTCACTTATTTTAATGTAGTGGTGCAGCACTGTCAATGTCACGCATTGTCATTAGGAGCTAGGACCCTTCTCTGCTCTGTGGGCAGCCGGGCTCATAAGTAAATTGGGAGAAGGGAAAGTCAGGCACCCGCATCTTCGTGTATCAGCGTGCTGTGCTGTCTTTAATCAAGAACATTGAAAGAGATGAATAGAAACACAACGCGAGAATAAAAAGCCTCCCCATGCTCTCACTTCAATGAGTTTCCCCCACATCACAGGCTGCTTGCTCGTCCTGCAACCTCTGATGTTTTTGTATTACTGTTGACGAGAAAGATGTTGACTCAGATGGTGCATCCTTTTATCCCACCTTTTATCTTGACTGTTACATGAAAGCAGACAAAGGTGGGAGAGAGGAACAGCTAATAGGCATCTGCTGAGCCTGGTTAACTTCTAACCCGAGTCACTTACTACTTTATGTTTCCGCTCAAGTGCTTGAGCTGGATGGGCATCTTTAGAGGAGAGCATGCAATTATTAGATTAGAAAATGCGACAAGATCACAACTGTGAAATGGGTTTTTGGATTTAGTCTGCATATCACATTCTTACCTTTCTGTGGACTTTGGAGGTGAATTTCCGCCACTCGCTACCTCACTCCAGTTTTCTAGAACAACAGCAAGATGTGGGCCTTTTTCTACTGCGTTTTTATCGATAGCACATCCTTCACCATGCAAGGCCACAGCCGCAACAACATCCTGTTTAATGACTAATGGAACGGTTGTACTTGCTCTGTTAGGACACACCATGTTTTATAATGTGTAGTTTAATACGCCTGTGGTCTTTGTAGGGCTGATTCGTCTCCGCTCCACTCCCCTGCCCAAGCTTCAAGGGCTGGAGTATGTCCTTAATGTGACGGCCACAGATGACAATGCATCAGGCGGGCCTCACCCTCTCTCCTCCACTGCCCGGGTCATCGTTGGGGTTGATGATGTCAACAACAACAAACCTGTATTTGAGGAGGTGAGGATCCTTTTTTTAAGGAGAAGTCATTCTACTCAGCCCGGGTCTTTTTCTCATAATTGTGTAAATTTTTTAGCGACAGTAGCTCATCCCGTGGACTACTTTCCTGAAATGATATATATTGTTTTTCTGGAGTCGCTGTGTTTTGACAGTTGAATAAAAAACAAAATTAATTTTCAGTCAGTTTTAAAGAAATTAAGAGAAGATTGATACCACTCTAATGTCTGCTAACTTGGCTCAGCATAAGGACTGGAACAGCAAGCCTATCCAAAGGCAACAATATCTTTACTGTTTTGTTGCAAAGACCAATTGCAAAGCAACTGACAGATTTTCTTACCTTTGGACAGAGCTGGGCTTGCTTTTTCCTGATGTTTTCAGTCGTTCATGTCATTGCAAAGAACGTGCTCTCATCTGCCTGTCTGTCTCATCCACTCAGAGCTCTTCAGCTACTCCTCTGTCTATCACTCCTTCCTCCATCTCCCCATCCCACTCACCAACTCTATTTTTTTTAGCCCAGGCGTTCTCATTTCCCTGGCCTCCGTCTCTCTCCGCTCTGTTTTCCCATGAGTTCTGATTAGCCTGCACAACCCACTCTATCTTTAGGCGCTCCATTGGGATTTCAATTAATTTATGAAAAAAAGTGCAATATCATCACAATATACTATACCTGTTTAATTAACTTCCTTCTTAATTAGGAATGACTTGAACTTCGGTAGAAGACATACTCGTGCAGAGACGAAGCTCCTGAGGTGGGCAGGAAAGTCTTGGCAACTTGACTTGTTTAAATATCAACTTATGCCTTAGAACCGTCTAGGCTGGCATCATATTATGTCGTTTTTGATGAAGAGCTACCTACAGGCCATACCGTCTTTGCCATCACATCCCATGAACCCTTGCATTTTTCTTCTTTCTATCGCTTGCTCACATCCTTTGATCCATCTCCCTCCCTCTGTTTCACTTGCACTCCTCCTTGCCTATTGTTTTTCTTTTTCATGGCCATTCTGTTAAAAGAGTAGCTAGCATTTATATCTGATTATAAAAAAAGGCAGACTCCAGAGAGCAGCTCTTTATCTGGGGCATATGTTCATTAGAGGGAATGGATTGAATTCTTGGCTAAGACAAAGCTGTTCACTGCTGGCTCTCAAAAAAAAAAAAAAAAAAAAAAAAAAATCAGCTCATGTGTTTTCGTTTCCATAGATGCTACTGCTACTTTATCTATAACTTCTATATTTTGTTTTGTGCACAGTACCTGTTATGTGCGTAGTGACCTTCTATTTAATGAGTCTATTTTCTTTGATCCCTGTGTTCTCGTTAATGTAACATATTCTGACAATATATTTTCATATATGAGAATTGTTTCTTGTGTTTGTGTGCCTCTACCCCCCACCCCACCCCTACCCCCCTCCCTCTCTCCATCTCAGTGCCAGCAATATCGTGAGCAGGCTTCAGTGCTGGAGAACCAGCCAACGGGGACTTTTGTGTTGCGAGTGCATGCTGTGGATGCAGATGAGGGAGCAAATGGAAAAGTCAAATATGGCTTAATGCACAGAGACAGCGCTATGCCTGCCTTCAGAATTCATCCAGACACAGGTAGAGCAGTTGCGGGTTGTCTGGGCTAAAATAGGCCTCAATTAGACATAGAGCACAGAGATTACTCTAGAGAGACAGTGCTGCATTTTAATGGTAATTGACATCTCCACTGGTCATAGCAGTTGAACCTTGATCCGAGAGCAGAGGAAACGTTCTCATATTTCTTTTTTTCTCTTTAAGAGTCAAATACAAGTATCTATCCATCAGTCATCATTTCCTTTGATCTGGTGTAGCTTGGCGTGAAACTTCAGTCTATAAAAATGGCTCTACATAATGAAGTGAAAGGCAGAAAGAGAAGCTGTTCTGAACTCGTGACACGTGGAGTCAACATGTTATTCTGTCAGTCATTTGCGTTCATGCTTGCGTTCTGTCGTCTTCATCTCAAGATTTAATAACAAAGTCACTGTGCTTGAAAGGAATGCTTGACTTATTCAGAATAAATTTATAACTGTTTACTTGTTTTTTTGATTTATGGGTGGATGGTTAGATGGATATCTAGATGGATGGATGGTTATATGGATTGATGGATGGATGTACACGTGGAGGGGTGAAATGAAGAATTGCTGAATGGATGAATGAGTGTATAAGTATTCATGTGTGCACATTTGGGGCCGGGGAACGAGCTGATTATTGTTCTGTATTTACAGGAGTGATTGTGACAGCCAGGCGGTTCGACAGGGAGCGGCAGAGAGAGTATTCAATTACAGTAACGGCCACTGATTGGGCAGAGGAGCCGCTCATCGGTATCTGTCAGCTCACCATCCAAATACTGGACCAGAATGATAACAGCCCCAAGTTTGAGAATTTGCGCTATGAGTGTAAGTGTTGCTGGTATCCAAATGAAATACAAATAGTATCACTGAAGCAGAGCATAACCAGAACCATTAAAAACTGCTCAAGTAAACAAGGTGAGATGGAGATGTGTATATATATGTGTGTGTGTGTGTGTGTGGGGGGGGGGGGGGGGGGGGGGGGTGGGGGGGCTGATTTAGGAGAATGTGCTTTAGAGTGTGAATGCAGTAAATATGCCTCTAGATTGGGTTTTATTTAAAGAAAATATGAAATACCATCAGTTCCTCTGCTTAATGAATTGCATCTGTGTGTTGAAATTGGAAATACTTTGGTGTCCCTGGTGGTAAAAACTTATATTACTTTTGCATTATAACAAATGCCCATAGCATTCCTCATGCTTGACCTTTCCTACCCTTTGCCCTCAGATTCATAAGCTTCTACTCTTTGGCTAGAAAACTGAGTGCACATGCATTATTTCTATCCCCTGTAGACTTTCTGAGAGAAGACACTTTGGTCGGTACAAGTTTCCTTCGCGTAGCAGCTCACGATGATGACTTTGGCACTAATGCAGCTATCACTTACTCCATGTCCCTGGAGCAGCCTGAGTACCTGCAGGTCAACCCTGTCACTGGATGGGTCTACGTTAACCAGCCCATATCACAGGTCAGTCAGCAGTTATTAGCAGGCTCTCTGTCAGCCAGCACACACACACATACAGTCTGATTCACATGGAGGCCTGTGGGTCTGTGTCAACAAAGTTAACGAATGTGCCACCTCATAGTTTTTCTATGCTACTCCCAATCTGGCATATGTGTACTCTCGAAGGTGCTGCATGTGGAAAGAGAGAAAAAAGATAGAAGGAGACTAATTCAGGCTAAACTAATTATTTAAAAGACTAAGTATAAATCTAGTATATGGCTGGACTGTTCATGGGTGTGCGCACAGTGCAATCTGGGGGGGGGGGGGGGGGGGGGGGGGACAAAAGCTCAAATGCTAATCTCACATGCCAGAATATTTACTGGCCATCAGGAGCCCTGGAAGAAATCCTGGTGGGCCGCCACATCAGTGTGCCGGTTCAAAAATCAGAAATGCCAGCACCCAGAAATGAGACAACATGCTTACAGCCGGACATCAGCACAGCAATAAAAGTGAAGTCCAATACTCAGTCGACCAGTGGTGTAACTTTATCACTCATTCAGTCACTCACGCAGTCACGGACATATGCAGATGTATCACTGGACCGTGACCGGTCCAGCCAAAAATAGATGTTAAGAGCTTGGGATTCCTGTGGTTATATTTGATGACTACAGTTATGTTTATTGGTCTGTTACTAAAGACCATCCTCAAATATGCATTAAAAACCTCCTCTAACCTGCAGTAGCTGTCAAAAACAAACATTCTGTTTTTAAATGGTTGGCACAGGTTTTTAAGCAGCTAATTATCACAAACCAAGACTCTTTGTCCATCTTAAATACTCTGGCTTTGATATATTGAATTCAAGACTCTTTCATTTGAATTTATCATCTGAGACTTTGATGAGGAGGCTGACAGCATGCAGCAGCTTGGGACGATTCATGTATTTTGAGGCTATTAACTGAAACAGTTTGGAGGCTGGAAGATTTAACTTGCAAAGCACGGTTACCTCAATGCTAAAAGCGTCTCAGAAACCAAAACGCTGAGCCATATGCCCAGGAAAACTGCTACCGAGATCATCGCCGCCAAGTTAAATCAAACACTTCTTTTGAAAAGGTGAATTCCTTTAGTACAATACGCTGTTCAAAATGAAAACTAGCTATAAAATATATCAAGCTGTCCCTCATTAGTTGATGTTTGTCAACTAATTGATATGCTTTAAGTGACTTTCTGTGTCAGCGTCAGTGATGTAACACAGTTTTTAAATTTTTTATAGATGTGTTGTTGATTTACATGTTTTCTGTTGCCTATCAGCGCTCTTCTCCCTGTTTTCCTCTTTCACTTATTCAAATCTAAGAGCTGTTCTTTGGCTAAAAACTTGCTATAGCACTATAGAGCCGTCTATTATTCAGCATACCTTTTTGCGTACCGGTGATAGAAGTAGCAATTTTGCCGCTGACTTCATGCAAAATTGAAAGTCTTAAGCCGAAAATCTAACTGAACAAAGCTGTTGCATATTTGAGAATGGTTTCAGAAGCTATTTGAATCATCCAACAATCTCTGTGCTGTAACGAAGATTATAAAAGCACTTCATTAAATGTTAAATATTTTAGGTCTGAGACATTGCTCTATTTTGATTTTCTCATCACACTTTCTGATTACAGTGAACAACTATTAGGGCAAAATTTTCACACCACACTTCACAGTAAGGTGTGCAGCACAGTTCCCAATTTACCTGCAGCTTTTCAGTTGCATATGAAGAGAGAGACAGGCCATTGAACAAGAGCCAATATTCTCCTGCCCTAAGATTGTGCAGCCAGAGACAAACATGCGCAGTGTCAACACACTGTACAGTACAGCTCCATTGAGAAATAAGTGGAAAGGATGGAAAACATTCTTTGTCCGTAGCCAGAATATAATATGTATATTTTCTTGTCAGATCTGATACTATTACCGCAAATTTAATTGTAAATCTAGGTTGGATGTTACCAGAAAGTCAGTCAGTCAGTCAGTCATTCATTTATTGTAAAAGCAGCAGCTGCTGGGGTCCACATTGGACATCACAGATTATAATCTTTGTTCTCTGGTTTCAAGCTTTGGAAAAGAGTTGTACTTGTTCACAAATACTAATTGGATTGTCGCAGGACTGGAAAATGTAATTTTGAAGTTAAGTGAGATTTCTTTTTATCTGGCTACTGCAGCACAATAATGGAGTTGCTAGGGCCATGATTTGCATTGATAGAATATTACAGCTGATGGGTGAAATGTGACATCTTAACAATCAAATACTTATTTGAGCAATTTTTTATTAACAATGTGGTGCAGCTAGGACTCGTGTTGACAATAAGAGGACCTTTAGGGGAGTTTTAGTGGGTGTCTTTTATGAGACATTATGAGTTTAATGTTGATGTTACACATTGTCTAATTTAGATAAACAGAATCCAACACTCTAATGACCTCTTAAGGAAATTTCCAGCTTTCCCTGCAGTGTCCATTTAGATGAAATACACTTCCTCAGTCAAATTTACCCCTTCATTTCCTAGTGGTTCAGTTGCACAGCACAATAACAAAGGAGGAGCTTTTGGTGCAAACCTGAATAATATCTTAATAATTCTTTTGTAAGACTCACATTGCTGCTTCTGTTGTTCTTGTCCTAATTAAATGATTTCCTCAATGGAGTTCATAGAAAAGGCAGGAATATGAAGTCATTACCGCCAATCAGCTGATCATGATTTGATTGCTTGGAGCGTCAACTAAACACCTAACAGAGAGGTTTATTAAAAAAGCCAGCTCTACACATTTAGTTATTGATGCTATTTACTACTGTAGCTGGCCAGTTTCCACCAGCCCACTGCTGCAGTTTAATGTGTAAGATGATTCATGGGCTATTAGCTAATTTTATTACTGTTTCTATGCCATATTAGGCATTTGAACATACCGTGTCTGTTACGCTTCTGGTATGTTGTCTTATGAAGTGTGATTTGTCAGAGAAGCTGATTTACTGGCCATCAGAGTCTAAGGTGACCTTTTCAAATGAATTGTTTTGTCCAATCTGGGGGTTCAGTTTCCAAATTATTAAATTCAATAGAATTTAAGACAAGGGAAAGCAGCAAATTATCACATTTTAAAAGAAGAAATCCTCACATACTTGGCCTTTTGCATGAAAAATTAGTAAGCTGATTAATTAAAAAAAAAAAAAAAAAAAAGAAGTTGCTGCCATGTTGATAAACTGTTACTGTTGACCACAGAGAACTTACATTGCACGGGACATCATGGCAACTGACGGTGGAAACCAAAACACTTCTGTAGAGCTGGCAGTCACTATCACCAATGTCAAGAACCAGCCTCCACAGTGGGAAGAGGAGAGCTACAGTGTTGTCATCCCTGAGAACACCGCCAGGGACACTCCCATAGTGGTATGTGTGTGTGTGCATGTTACTTTGATTGCAGGTACACTGTTTATATATAAGGACATGTGTTGTTATGCTGGTTTCTCCATCTCTTGCCATTTTGCATTGCTGTAATTGAATCAGCTGAATATTTGTTTGCTTACTTACCCTGGATTAGTGCACAGTCTGAGCGTTATTAAGACACTGTGGTCTCTTTGTGCTTTGAAAGCTTGTCAGTGCGCTTAAAAATCTGCAGATGTGTTTTAGTTTGATGCTGCAGGAGAAAGCTGACATTGGATTGTATGTCCTAAGCAAGTTTCATGACTGCAGGGTAATTAAATCCATTCAAAATGTCTCCTTTGATGTGAAAAACATATACCTGTCATCTTAAGAGCACAAAAATTCATTTTTTCCCAAGGTCTTCACAAGTGGATTCACTTAAAGATAAGAGATTATTTCAGGGCTCAGACAACAGGTTTGGCTCTCATCCTACTCTATTTCTTACTCAGGTAATCAATCATCACAGTAATCAAAATTTGACATAATTTGTGCTTCTTTCAGCCTACAAACCACAAGTACAGTTTCTAATGCAGTCTGCCACATTTACACAAATGTTACCTAACCTATCTCAAAGAGAATCCTTGTTAAAGGAGTAGTCAGACATTTTTGGAAATGCGCTTATTTCCTTTCTTGTCAAGATTTGCATGAGAAGATTGAAACCACTCTGATGCTGTGATGTTAATTATGGAGCTATAGCCTGAAGCTGGTTAGCTTAGCTCAGTATAAAGACTGAAAGCAGGGAGAAACAGCTAGCCTGGCTATGTCCAAATGGGTTATAAATATGCCTACCAGCAGCTCTAGAGCTCACTAATTAACACGAAGTATCTCATTTGTTTTGTCAGATTAACCATTTTTCCCTGTTTCTAGACTTCATGCTAAACTAAGCTCACCGCCTCCCAGCTCTAGCTCATAATCTGACTTACTGCAAGAAAGCAAAAGAGCTCATTTCCCAAAATGGTAAACTGTTACTTTAAACCCAGAATAATAACCTTCTTTTTAGTTGCTCAAAGCAGTTGCATATTAAGCATGAAGCTAGCGCTAAAAGATGATTAGCATAACTAGCATTAAGACTGGAAGCAGGGGGAAACAGCTGGCCTGGATCTGTCCAAAATGAAACCTCTATGCCTCCTGCCTCCCTATGCCTAAAAGTAACACGCTATTTTTTGTTTATTTGCTCAGCACACAACTGAAGTGTAAAAACAACAAATTGAGGTTTTTATGGGGAGCTATGTATTGTAGCATTAAATTTCGAAATGGGACAGAGCCCCCTGTTTCAAGTCTTGTATGCTAAGCTAATTATTTCTTGGCTCTGTACTTAAGGGACAGACATGAAGGTGATATTGATCTCCTCATCTTACTCTCGACAAGATTAATAAACATTGCTCAGGGTTGTTCTGCTTTTTTTGGTTCAGTCTTCCTTAATTTTAACATAACCTGAGCTTTCACCCTTGAAAAATCATTATCGAACTTCTCATCCTGTCCAGACAATCAAGGCAACCTCTCAGCTGGGTGACCCAAGGGTGACCTACAACCTAGAGGATGGGATGGTCCCCGAAACGAACATGCCAGTTCGTTTCTACCTCTCCCCCAACCGCGAAGATGGCTCTGCATCCATTCTGGTGTCCGAGCCATTGGACTACGAGACCACACCCTTTTTCTCTCTCCGGGTCCGAGCGCAGAACGTGGCCGCAGTGCCTCTTGCAGCATTCACTACAGTTTATGTCAATATTACAGGCATGACATGTACTTTTTTTTACTTTAACTGTCTTTGTTCTTTATTGGGAAATTGCCATTGGCAGACTTTGTCATTCCATTATCACCAGGTTTTCCTGCTGGTTTTCCATTAATTGGTTTGATTAATATTCTCCTACTGTTCATATTTAATTGTATCTTTTTTAAATTTTGATTATACTCATACTAAATAGCATAATTAACTGAAGTGATAATGATAATGTCAGTATCAGTGGGTATTTAGGTTTATAAGATGTTGTTCATGATGATGTTGTATGTATGTATGTATGTATGTATGTATGTATGTATGTATGTATGTATATGTGTGTACACAGAGAGAGAGAGAGTATATGTATATATGTGTGTGTGTGTGTACTGTATATATTTATGTGCTTTATCTGCACAGACGTTACAGCTTTGGATGCAGGAGAATTTATTACATACTTACCTACTTGCTATCTGGAAATTAACACATTATCTTTATTTGCTACTGAATCCGTCCTCTTCTTTTCTCAGATGTCAATGACAACGTGCCCTTTTTCACTTCCTCCATCTACGAGGCATCAGTAACAGAAGGAGCCCAGATAGGTACTTCGGTTCTCCAAGTGTCTGCCCATGACAAAGACCTGGGTCTTAATGGAGAGGTTTGTAGTTATCTACTTGTGTTCATGTTGTGCAGGTACAGACAAATGAAGAGTTGTGATAGAAATCTCTTCAACCACATCTGCAGACTGATTGTTCCTTGCTAAGCCATCCTTTTTACACTAGAAGGATTGTGCTGTAACATTGCACCACAATCCCTTAAGTGCAGAAGCTTTTGTTTCAGAGTTATCAAGTGTTGTCGAAATGGCATTGAGAAATGTGCCATTGCGACTGTGACAATATCGGTGGGATGTGGTGTTTTATGAGACTCTGGGAATACAACATTTTCAGCTATAAAGCCTTTAATTTCTGCTATTTCTGCATTATTGTAGAAATATAATGGCTTAATTTTCAAATTCCCTGTGCTCCACAGATCACTTACTCACTTCTGAGTGACAGTAGTGGCGACCACCATCTGTTTCGCATTGACCCTGAATTTGGGGTCATCTACACAGAAGCTGTGTTTGATCGTGAGGCCCGCAGCTCCTATTTGTTGGAAGTTCAGTCAGAAGATGGCCAGGAGTCGGCGCGACCTGGCAAGAACAAACAGCCAAACTCAGGTTGGAAATGATCAGGATTTTATTAATGGCATCAGACCCTCTCTTCTAGCATAAAACACCTCATGAATTTATATTTCGCTTCCTTTTATGACATTAATGGTTTGACATTTCGGGAATACACTTATTTGTTTTCTTGTCAATAGTTGGATGAGAAGATTGATGCCACTCTTATGTCTATGCAGTTAATATGAAGCAAGAGGCTAGCTGTGTCCACCTGTTTCCAGTCTGTATGCTCAGCTATGCTAGGCTAACTGCCTTCTCGACGTCGCTTCATATTGACCATAAAGACATAAAAGTGGAAACAATCTTCTCGTCTAACTCTCTGCAAGAGAGTCCCAAAATATTGAACCACTCCTTAAAGACATTTCTAAACCCATTTTAGTGTAATTACTGTTCAGTTAAAATTAGAATATAGTAAGTTACATTAGATTTAGTGCATTTCTTTTTAGTTATACAAATAGTTGTTTTTCATTGTTTTAACATTCTAGGAAACTAAATAAGCTGGCAGAATTAACTTTGAAGTGACCTCTGCCCTGGTGAAATGCCCTATTCATGAAAAGCAGCATTGTTGTTTCCCCATAAGCCTAGAGGCTAATACTGAAAACTCAACCATGATGAGTGCTTCCTCTGTGCGCTGTGTATTAAAGGGACTGCATTGACATTTACACCTTGGGATTGACTTTAAAAAGTGAATCTTAATTTGATTTATTCCACTGCCATGACCAGACAGCCTCACTTTCTCCCATGTAAAAATAGCTCAGATTTCTTGGCACTGCTTTTTTTTCTTTCTTTTCTTTTTTTGTTTGACAACCGATTTTTTTTCTCTTCCCTTTTTTAATTTTCGCTGTTCAATATTTAACCAGTACGGCCTTTGTTTGGTTACCATGTTCTCTTTGTGACATTTTGGCAGTCATAAAACCCCAGTCTGTATCTTGAATGATGTAATATGACGCTTGTATTCAGAAGTGGGTCTTTTGCCAGTGTTTGTGAGGGAGGTATTAGGGGTAAAGGGTGAGGTTTTGGAGCAGCAAAGCCTTTTCTCCAGGGTTGCCAGGGCTGCTTAGCATTTGCAATGAGCCTTAGCTGTGTCTTGTGCTACGTATCTCCCACATCCAGAAGGGCTCATCTCCTCTACAAACATTACCTGTCTCTCTGCGTTATCCCTGGGATACACCAAGAGGAGGAGGTAAATGTAAAAACAAGCTGAGGAAATAGGGCCACCCTCCACCACCATCATCTCTTGCTGCAGCAGCTCCAAATTAACATGTCACCCATGTGTTCTGTGAGCAGATAATTTACTCTTTCTAACTAAAGAAATAAACAGCGTAATGAGGAGGGCACAGATAAGACACAAACACTTGTCATCTTATAAATATTTAACCTTCCAAGTAGAGAGGTTCTTTATCTACTCTCTGCAAAAAAGCAGCTTGTTGAGAAGGCTCAGCCCCATGACTGTAATTCTCTCTGTAGAAACCAGTTACCCCGTTAAAACAATAAACTCTTAACAAAATGAATAATTTATGTAATTTACAGCACATCTTTGTGAATAATGTTTTGTCTGATTTCCATGTCAATGAGGCACATTGCATTGGGTTAAGTGCCTCTTCCCCACTAAACAGTGACAATGAATTGTAAAATCAATAAACAGATGGAAGGAGAATATGCACATGCGGTGTTGGCCAACTGTGTGAGTGTGTGTGCGTTTGTTTGTGTGCTGTGTCATTTAATGTTCTGCCATTCTGTCATTTTTGCAGACACAGCGTATGTGAGGGTTTTCATCAGCGACGTCAACGACAACAAGCCGGTCTTTGCTCAGCGACTGTATGAAGTCGGTGTCGACGAGAATGCAGATGTGGGCTTGGCTGTTGTCACCGTTAGTGCTAATGACGAGGATGAAGGTATGCTTGATGAGGCAGCCGTCTGAGGGGCGTCCCATGAAGATTTTACTGATGCCACTTCCTAGAAATAAAGGTTATAGAAGCAAGCCAACCAGAACCAATATAAAAGTTTTTGCGAGCCACTTTGAGACTTTATACAAGTTTCCAGACTGCACTTTCTTTATCTATCACCAGACTCTCTTTCGTGAAATAACAGAATTATTTTGGCAGTCTATCAGTCATTTTTTCCAGCAGTGACTTGTGTGCCAAGTAGGCACCTTTTTGCAAGATTGCCTGCATTTGTAACAGTATGCATGAACTGACCCTCTGGGCAGTCTTTCCCAGTCTGGCCTGAGCTCTGCTGAAATCATGCGGTGTGCTAGATTTAGCAGTAGTCATTTGAGTGCTTGTTAATGCACTGTAGCACATATGTTCCAAAAAGAGTGACACGCTCCCACACAGTAGGTGGGCGGGATTTAAGCAATAAAGCAGTTGCTCATCCTCCATACAGCAGTAGCCTAAGATGCCTTTATCAAGCATGTTTAGGTCCGTTAATCAAGTATTTATGGCGAGCGGGGGTGCAGCTTAGGCCAGGCTGCAGCTCTAATGATGAATTGCTGTGGAATAACACCAACCCCCAACATTAAAGTTACAATACTGTTGCACTTGTGCCCGAGAGGCTACCCTCAATCTGTCTTGTTTAAAAACTCCACCCTGGGCTTGACTGCTGTAAGCCTGCCAGATCCCTGTGGGAGGCAGGGAGCACTTTGTCAGCTAGGGTTGTGTTAATAGTACAGATTAGTGTATTTACATGGGATTGTAGCTACTTTAACCCAACAGGATGATTGAAAGCAAATACTGTACATTCCAGGAGATTATCTTATCTATTCCGATGTTAAACCAGTAGATTGGATGGTCTCCATGGAGACACAGCGGATAAGTTAAGATATTGACTTCCTCTTTACTAAACTACATCCCTCCACCCTCTCACAGGCCTCAAAATCATTCCCTTGAGGGTACTATCAGAGTGCATTATACTGCTTTTCACTCTCATGCTCCCTTTTACTTTTTCGGCACTCTTTTTTTAATTAGTATCTGATTAAAGCCGAGGAGACGAAGTACAAGGTTTCCATTTAATTAAGTAATCAAAACAAGAAAGGCATACACGAAAACCTACTAATGCTCAGGTCTCAGAGGAAATGAGGTGTAATACCCTTGTGGTTATGCCCCTCTGTTGTTCCTAGCATCATAGTGCTTCCACTAAATGTAAGAAAATGGGCAATACTGAAGTGTTCAGTATGTCCATTTCTTAGCATGTTGGAGCACTTCTGTCCTTGTACGTATGCTTCACCTTATTACTGTTACAAAATGTGTATTTGTAGCATCAGGACTGTTATTTCACAGTCCCAGTCATGCATTTTGTAATTCTTGACACAGGGGCCAATGCCAAGCTGCGCTATCAGATAACATCTGGCAACAAAGGTGGTGTTTTTGACA
The DNA here is from genome assembly GCF_021018895.1 of Seriola aureovittata. NCBI lineage: Eukaryota > Metazoa > Chordata > Actinopteri > Carangiformes > Carangidae > Seriola > Seriola aureovittata. The sequence goes on from NC_079373.1 coordinate 19,903,708, forward strand.
TCGAGCCAGAGGTGGGGACGATCTTCATTGCGCAGCCACTGGACTATGAGCAGCAGAAGAGATACAAGCTGCTGGTCCTCGCCTCTGACGGAAAGTGGGAGGACTACGCCGCCGTGGTGGTTACTGTGGTTAATAAGAATGACGAAGCACCTGTGTTCTCCATGAATGAGTACTATGGATCTGTCACAGAGGAGCTCGATGGGTCACCCGTGTTTGTACTACAGGTGAGAGGCTGAGATGATCACTGCTAAGAGGTTTTACACTGCAGTTTTTTTCAATATTGATTTTCATTATCTTTTAGATAGCTTTTTTTTTAAATAAAGAGCCACTCAAAATTTTAGCTCTATGTAAGAGTATTGCTTAGAATATGTCAGTGTAACATGTTATTTCAGACATCTACTGTCAGTCTCTTCTTGTTTCAACATCATAAAAATATCATACCAGTAAGTTGGAGAGACAGTAGTAATGGATTTTGAGTGGAGAAATTCAGCAGTAAGGCTGTCAGGCCCACTCTGAGGCCGGATGTAAGAAACATCCCTGGTCAGAGCTCATTGCTTCAATTTAGGTGGTCAGCAAAAAGTGCAAACACTTAAATGGGTTGTCTGAAATGATCCAAAAGCAAAGAAGACCCAGGTGACAGTTGAAAAGAGATAAGAGGAGGCAGTAATTTGGGTTTGACTGGGTGAATGAATATCCATTTTCTTCAGAAGTTGTCTTTATCTCTGCAGGTGACGGCAACTGACCCAGACAAAGATGCAGACCAGGGCGCCATACGGTATTCCATTCATGGCCAAGGGGCAGAGTCACACTTCATGATCAACGACATCACAGGGGAGATGTATGCCCAACGCACCATGGACCGGGAAGAGCGTGCCGTTTGGCGCTTTGTTGTCATGGCAACGGACGAAGAGGGTGAGGGACTTACTGGCTTTACGGATGTTATTATTAACGTGTGGGACATCAATGACAATGCCCCGGCCTTCTCCTGTGCCCCTGATAATTGCCACAGTAGCGTGGCGGAGAATTCCCCCCCTGGAGCGTTTGTTGTGGAAATGACAGCCGTAGACCTTGACGATGCAGCCGTAGGTCAGAACGCAATCCTCACCTATAGGATTACTGAGAACACGCACAACACAAACAATGCAGACCTCTTCGCTATTGATTCCAGCACTGGCACCATATCTGTAGCAGCGGAGGGTCTGGACCGGGAGTTTGCTGACAGCCACCGGCTGGTAGTGGAGGCCCGGGACGGCGGGGGTATGACGGGTACAGCTACTGCCACTATTGTTGTAACAGACATCAACGACCACGTTCCAAAGTTTAGGGAGGACTGGTGTGGTGCTCGTGTGCCAGAGAGCACTAATGAAGACGCTCCTGTTCTGGAGTTGAGTGCCGTGGACCCTGACACTGGCACATATGCACAGCTGACCTTCAGTGTGGTGGCTGGAGACCCAGAGCAACAATTCTACATGGTCAGCCACAGACTGGAACAGACAGGCACTCTGAGACTGAAGCAGAAGCTGGACTTTGAGAAGCCAGGGAAGCAGCGGTTTAACCTTACAGTTAAGGTAGAGGACTCTGACTTCTCTAGCCTCATCCACTGTCTGGTTCAAGTGGAGGATGAGAATGATAATGCCCCCGTGTTTGCCCCGAGCTCCCACCCGCTCACTCCCTTGCCTGAGGACATAACTGTAGGAACCAGTGTCATTCAGCTCATGGCCACTGACTCTGACTCAGGTCTGAACGGGGACATTTTATACAGCATTCTCCCTCAGTCCGACCCATATGGACATTTTACAGTCAGCCGAGCCGGTGTGGTCACAGTCGCTAGGCCGCTGGACAGGGAGACGGTAGCAGGTTATGAACTGGTCGTCATGGCGACAGACCAGGGTACCCCGGCGCTGACAGGCAGTGTCACGGTCCACTTGCTGCTGCTAGACATGAATGACAACGGGCCAGAGCTGGAGACAGCCTACGCTCCCGTCCTGTGGGAGAACAGTCCAGCACCTCAAGTGGTCTGGCTCAACAGGAGCTCAACTCTGCTTCACATTGTGGACAGAGACTCCCCAGAGCATGGGCCTCCTTTCTTTCTCTCCCTGCCCTCACTTTACTCTGCCGACTTCCACCTACAGGATCATGGGAACGGCTCTGCCACACTCACTGCCCTGCGGAGTTTTGACAGGGAAAGGCAGACTGAGTTCCACTTGCCGGTGATTATGATTGACAGTGGCAATCCGCCAATGACAGCCACAAATACGCTCACGATCACCATCGGCGACCAGAATGATAACGCCCATCAGGCAGGAGAGAAAGATGTCTATGTGCACAGCCGCAAGGGTGAGTTGCTCGCTTCCCCTCATTTCATTCTCTTTGCCCCTTGTTTTCGCTACAGAGCTTTGCTCAGCATGCAGAGCTTGAGTGAAGAGGGGAAACTGAGGCTACAGCTGAAGGGAAAACTTCTCACTCCCATACCTGCTCAGTGTAGTCTGGAATTTATAATTGCGCTCTTCCTTTTACATTCAGTAACAGTGTTTTGTTATGGTAATATTGTTGAAAATCCTTTCTCAAGCCCCCAGCACATTCTTCTCTTGCCAACCCAATGCCTAAAGCTCAACTGAACACCACGTTATGATAAGGATCACGAATCTTTTTGATTTTTTGTTTTTTTTCCTTTTTTTTTGTAGTCTTTTTACCCTTCGGGTAGGTTGGTTAGGTATGTTGGCTTGTTAGTGTTTTGATTGCACACTCAGCTACATGGCAGTTTTGGTAATTGTGGAAAACAGGAGCGCCGTGACTCATCCAGGCTGCCATTGTTTACCCAGCTGCAGTACTCTGGCACTGCAGGTCGATAATAACATAATCCATACTGAGATAGCCCCGCTTCCTTAAGCTCCAAGCTCTCTGAAGTGGAGCACTGAGAGCCTATTCATTCCAGCAGTGGGGCCTCCACAGTTATGAGCATAATAAGTAGAACAGAACACAAGAATGCAAGATAAGGAGAAGAGAGGGATGAAAAGATAAGTGTTGGCATCAGCAAATTCTGTCCAGACGGAATCAATGTGTGTGTGTGTGTGTGTGTGTGCGCGTGCGTGCGCGTGCACGCACTCACTCACACATATGTGTATGTGTGTTTACCTTGAACAGGAAGGATGGCAAATGCAGCACTGGGGAAGGTGTATGCCCCAGATCCTGATGACTGGGACAACAAGACCTACACTCTGGAGACAAGCGCAGCCAAGTAAGAACTCACTGTTAAATGCATATAATTTTTTCTGAAAACATGCTGATCTCCAAATGTGCTGCACAAGTACAAGTGCTTAAGCAGTACAGTACCAGAGGAACTGCCAACAGTGTAGAATTTGAAAAACAAAAATAAAGAGGATGTGGCTGTATTTCTCTATCAAGGTCTGTCTGAAACATGCCTTACAGGTACTTCTCCTAATCTTAGATCCAATTCCCTGGCCTTTAATATAAGCTACACTTTCCAAAGGGACTTTAATAGCTGTCAATGGTGATTGCAGGTTCTAGAAAATGCAATCAGATTCAAACAAACTAAGCAATCTCGGTCCACCTGTATGATGTTCCCGAGATGAAACAGCCTGTACGAGCAGGGTCTGACTCCATCAGGGACCTTGTGCAGCTATTCAGTATTCACACAGTCAAGATCAGATTAGAAATACCAATTGCATATTTGTTTTATTCATGTAACAAATTCTGACAGTTACCATGACAACTATCAAACTCTTTTAGGAGCTTTTTTGGATCAGAAGAATAAGTTTTTTTTTTTTTTTTTTTTGGTTTTTTTTTGGTTTTTTTTCCTTCTTCTTGATGGTTTTTGTTTTTCTGGATTTTTTCTTTGTCTTTTTTTTTTTTTTTTGTTTGTTTTTTTAAATGAATTCACATTCACTTCCTGCTGGAGGAACCCAGCTACAGCTGACCAATTCTCTACTTGTCTGTCTGCCATCTACCAGGTATTTTTCCTCTGAAATAGGAAGCCACTTGTCTTTTTTTTTTTTCCCTTTCTCTCATCTTCCACTGAAGTCATCCTCTCCTACTTAACAGCTCCTCTGCTTTTCTTAGATACTTCGGTCTGAACCAGAGCTCGGGGGTGCTGACCATCCGACAGAACACTCCAGCTGGCAGCTACTGGTTGAGGGTCGGGGTGTCTGATGGAGTGTGGCCCGATGTGATGTCAGGTGTCAGGGTTCATGTCAGGGAGCTGGAGGAAAAGGCCATCCAGTCGTCCGCCTCGCTGCGTTTGACAGGTAATGTTAGCAGAAACACTGACTCACCTGATGGCATAACTCATTGTATTAATTCTGAATCACTGGGTGCCTGAAGCTTGGCACGTGTGATTTAATTTACCTGTTATATCTCTACATGAACCCCAGAAGTATGAGTCCAGAAATTATTGAGTGTATTTGTTTTCCAAGTGGATTCCCTGTCTCAGTCATCCTCCACAAAATAGAAAGCTTGCTCTTTGTTGTCGCTGCCGTTGTTAATTTCCTTTTTGAAGCTGATGTTCAAAGAGACAGGCCACAGGCATGAATAAATTGGTACTTTTCATTGAATGATTATCAGGTTGTCAATCCAGTTAACACAGAAATAATAGGCTGTCAAGAGAAACTTTTATACTTGCATTATTTAGCATTTTTAAGCATTGTGAAGCAACTATTCACAGTGCTTGTTGGTAATAGTTTCCTTCTTCTTCAACACTCTGAAGTTTATGTTCATTTTTCTGTCAATCTCTCAGAGCAAATCGGAGATATAAAGGTCAATTTAGAAGTGTCAGGTAAAGTCCTTGACATTTAAACAGCCATTCGGCGAATAGAGTCGAAGGCTATTATTGGATGCCTCTGACTTCAAGTCATTATCATTTTTCAGAGATTAAAGATGACTGCCCACATTCTCCAGATATTATTGGAAGGTGGCACCACAAATTTGATTGATCTTCGGCCATTAAAACATGTTGGACAAGGCAGACCCCTAACTTTATATCAGTGAATGAAACAGATTTTTTCTTGACTGCATCTCAACTCATTCACCTTATGGATGAGTCAGTGAGGAAATTGATCCATAGAGGGAGATGTCAGGCTACTTCTTGTGCTAATGGAATCAGGAACCTGGTAGGCTTTGATCAGCTGTGTAGTTGTCATTGATAAGTCAGTAGTTCTTATTGCATGAACCCCTGCTCCCTTTGTCTCCTGAAGGCATTACAGCAAGAGATTTTATCGACCCTCGCGTCGAGGGGAAGAGTCGGCTGGAGACGTTCTGGGACTTCCTGTCTGAAGCCCTGTCTGTCAGAACGGGGAGTATCAACATTTTCAGCGTAGCAGACAGAGAGGAGAAAACAGTGGACATTCATTTCTATGTGCTCACTGATAATGGCTACCTGCACCCAGAGAAACTGCACGCTGTCCTCGCCGCACATAAAAAGAAGGTATATGTGTCTGATAGATAGCGATCAATGCTCATATATCAAGTGATGCACCTGGGAGCTGGAGGGGGAAGAGATAACAGGGCTTTTTATCTGCCCTTTTATTTTCACACCAACTTTCTGTCTGTTTACTGCTTGGCCCTGTCATGTCTCTTTGTCTCTCCCATTCATTTGTTGTCTTTGTCTCCCCTCTTTTTGCAACATGCTTTCATGTTTTGATTGTGATTTGTCTCTCATGCTTAACTCTATGCCTTGCTGCTATAAAGAAAAATGAACAATAATAGAATAGACTTTATGTAGATTCCTCTTTTGCACTGCCTGTGAAGTCATTTTATCTGTCCAAATGTATCTCACTAAGTACCCCTCACCACCAACATTGGAGCTATAAAACCTTGTATCTTCAGTGACAATTACTGTAATTCCCATTTTTGTCTCCCCCACCTCCTCCCTTCTTCCCTGCACTCTCCACAGCTGCAGTCACTGCTGCGTGTGAATGTGAAACAGGTGCAAGTAGATGAGTGTGTGCGAACAGACTGCAAGACTTCCAGCGGCTGCTCCACGCAGTTAAGCATCAGTGATTCGCCCACTCTGGTAGACTCTGGTGCTTTATCCCTGGTGTCAGTGAAGGTGACATCCTCAGCTGTGTGTGGTTGCGCCTCCAGAGAAATGACCCACCAGCCCTGCTCGTCCTACCCCAGTAACCCTTGCCTTAATGGGGGGAACTGCATCGACACCCAGAATGGATACAGGTGAGAGGCATGCCTGCAGCTGTTCAGAAGAACTGGAGATGAAAAAAAAAAAGGTCTTAAAAGACAGAAAACAGAAATAGGAGTTTCCTGATGTGCTGCAGTTTTCGCTCTAGTCTTGTCTGAGTTACTGTAAGAGTGGCATCATGGAAAATGAACCCAGAATTACTAACGGCATCTTTCGTGAGAAAAATCTCCTTCACCTGCAACTTCAGCAAACCTAGTTGAGCTGCTCTCCCATGTTGTCAGCTGAATATAGAGTAGCAGGATTATTTGGCCTTGGTTTATTTGCCATGGAGGCAGTGTACATCTACAGTATGTGCATATATTCTTACGTTAGTGAGTATCAAGATGGAGCCAGCCATACATGTCTGAGACCCGGAGTCAAATGAGGAGTTTGGTGTGCACCAAAATGACTAGCAGGCATTTTTAACATGTTTCATCTGTTTGTGTTGTTTGTTAGCTTCTTAACTTGTAACTGGCAGTGGCTGATGCAAACTCTTGCTCTCTGTACTTACAAAGTTTTGTTTCTTTTGCGCCCACACCCCCAACCCCACCACTCCAAATTGACAGGATTGCTTCATTAGTTTTGTGATGTATGAAATCCTGGCTGGTATCAAGGTGGAAATACTCAGCCATGGTGTTGTATGTCTTGTATCATATATTTAAAAAAAAAAAACACCATATGCACATGTTGATAAGGTTAAAAATTAGATTTTCATCGGAGGGGGTCTTTGAAACTGAACCCTGAGTGTATCCTGTGAAGATTTTTAAATTATGTCTGCAGATTTAAAGCCTGATATTGAAATTTTAAAGTTTTGGTGCGCTGTGTTTCGCAGTACTTAACCGTAAATAATGAACATAGCCTTTGTATCAAGGTCATTAGCGAGTACTTTGAATATTAACCCTTAATATTGATAAACATCTGCAGTCAATATAAAGGCCTTCACCTTCAAGTGAATAGGTCTCTGTGGTAGTCTATCACAGAAGAAACAGCATGCAGTTCATTTCATGCACACACTAATGCCCAGATTAAATAAATATAGGGCAAAGGGATTAGTACAACTCTGGCCCCCCTCTATGCTCACAACTTTAGGAAATCTCATTTAATGCCATTTACATGAACATGCAAGTTTGCAAAGGCACAGTCTTCTGAGAGAAAATGTACAGAACTTGTCCTTTTTTTTTTTTTTTTTTTTTTTTTTTTTTCACTTTTATCTTTTAAATTGTCTCCACTGCAGTTGATCTGCACACTGCTGAGAGAAGCCCTTTCTACTGTGAGAAGAATATCTCCCCACATGTGTTATATGTGCCTTCATATGAATGCAGTGCAGCCATAAAGAATCCAATTTCTGGTTCTATCCTCTGTCGAAGGAGCTTAACAGTCAACCTCAGACAGCAGCTGATCAGATATTGTCAGTCCAAGTGAGAAAAACATGCCACGCACTTCTTGATTTGGACTGGCATTGCTCTCACGAGCCACATGAAAGAGCAGTGAAAGAGTAAGATGCTGTGCTTGGTGTGTGCATATGTATGCATAGGCTACATTCAGCCTAAGCCATCCCTTTTGCCGTGTATGGATCAGTATTCCTGACATGTGTTGCCCCTCTGCAGAATAAACAGCGATGGGGAGAAACAGCCCCTAACAGCCTCAGTACACACAGCCCTCCTCAGACACTGCATGAAAATAGATGGCTTTGACATTATCAGCAAAGCCAGCTTGTCTCACATGCCTGCAGTGGAGGGGACAGGATGAGATCAACCGGTCCCCTCAATCCCCACCATAGCGGTGATTGAATGGGCTGTTTTTCATCGCTGCATCTATCTCTTCCTTTATGGTATTTTTGTGTCATTGTTAATATTTACCATTACGGTCTCATACACAAACACATTGAAGAGAGCCGTGGAAAACATTTCATTTCCATTTTTTTTCACGAGCAGTGATCCTTAACACTCAAGCGCTAATCAAAGTAGATAAGTACAAGAGGAGGCAATTGCACAGATATCAACCAGAGTGTGTAATACCTTAAGAATGAGGAGGGGGCAGGTGGGGATAAGTGAGAAAAAGTCCAGGAAATCAGTGGTGGTGCAGCACATAGAAAAGTGAGAGAAATAGAATTAATTATCTCCTAACAAAGGAGATGTGATGTGCCGAGCAGGAACAGTCTCCACAGGGTTCAGCTTGGGCAGCTGTGATAGATAAAGAATAGAACTGAGTAATGTTTTGTTCATGGCTAATTGATTTAATATAGAACTGAATATTCAGGGTTTTGCGGCAAATGCAAACAGTCGATTGATAAAAACATTTCCTTAGCTGTCCGTTGACAGCCGCCGTGTTGGAGCAAAGTCAGAGCCCCTGCCTGTGTAAATCAACAAGACTGTCACGTCTGCCAGAGAAGTCACCACGCACAGATCCAGAGATTGGACAGTGTGACCATTTCTCAGAGCACAAAACATGAACAACACTGATTGTTTCTTTCCCTGTGTTTTGCCTTGATTTTCCTCACTTTTTTTTTTTCCCACTCCTCGCTGCTACAGGTGCCACTGCCCCCCACAGCTTGAGGGGCCAGACTGTCAGCAGACGAGGCTTAGTTTCCTTGGCAACGGCTATGCCTGGTTTCCCCCCATAAGGCCATGCTTTGATAGCCATCTTTCACTGGAGTTTATGACGGAGGAAGACGATGGACTGCTACTGTATGCCGGCCCGTTAGCCACTCTCCTGCCAGGGGATGCTGAGGACTACATGGCCATAGGTAAAGAATGAGCTCGGATAATTAGATGTGCGCTGAGGGGCCTCTGAGACATTATTACCCTAAAACTTGGAACTTAATTTTGTAAGTTTAATTACGGTGGTAGCTCTTCCGATATATGAGACAAATTTTGTTTGTTAGTGTACTACTGAGGAATATGAGCACTCCTGAGTCACACAGTCAAAACCAGTTTTACTGTTAAATGTACATTTTTGTAATTCTTTGTTGTGTGCCACAAGGAGTTTTGTTTTTGCCTCCCCCCACCCCCTCCACCAGCAGAGCTTTTGAACAGACTCAGTGGCAGGTAGACAGTCAGTGTCTTACTCAAGGACACGTCAGCAGCAGGGTTTATTCTTGCTGACACAAAGGCTCAAACCTGGAATATGCACGTGAAGGCCAGCAGTTAAAATTTTATCGAACTGAATAGGCCATTGGGTATGGTGACGGTTACAAGGGTACAGTGTATCTGATAATATTTCAGTGCACTTAAAACCGACCTTATAGATTACTTATGTATGTATGTATGATACTCATGGATACAAATATCCATGTTTTTCTTGGTTAAATGAGCCGAAGAAAATCGTTGCAGGAGACAAAGACCATGATGATGATTGAGTAATAAAGATGTGTGTCGCAATTCTGGAAGTTTCTTACTCCCAATAAATATCCTAAAATATAGTAGAAAGCAGTCTAAATCATGTATTTTTGATGCCAGTGCCTGCAGCTATCATGTTATTACTTGTAAACATGATATCTACACAAACACACACACACACACACACACACACACACACACACACACACACACACACACAAACTCACTCACTCACTCACTCCTACATCCATACACTTTCCATTTACCATTCTCTTTACCCAGATGACACAAAAAACATATTTTCTAATTTACCACTGGTAGTATCTCGCCATGCAGATAGTTTAAATTTTTTTGTTCAGGTTTTGAGATATCTGTCACTCAGATTTGAGCCTGCACCCCAATATGATAAAGGTGAATTCAATTTCATTTGTGGGCCTCGCATCATTTAAAAATGAAATTTAAAAAAAAAAAAAAAAAAAAAGAAAAAAGAAACCTCAGCAGCAGCATCTCATTCCAGAAACAGCGTCATCATTATTTGGCATCATCATCATCAGAGCTCACTGTGAACAGTCATTTGGGTGAACCGAACCTTTAATTGATTTTTATTTCCTATTTTGCAACCACGTCTAACTATTTTCCATCACCTTGTTTCTGCTGAACATTCAGATTCCCTGCTATAACCCAGCTGTGTTATATTTTATAGCCATCTCCTTTTTTTCTTTATACTGTGTGTTTGTTTTGAGGTGAGATGCTTTCATATGTCCCCTGGGTTTTTTCCCATGCCTGTACAAACTTGATATTTGCATCTTGCTTTTTTTTTTTTTTCTTTTTTTTGCAAAGCATTTCATCACAGATTTTTTTTTTTTTTTTTTTTCTTGACCTTGCTTGCACATTTTGTCTGGCAAGCAAGTTGTTTTTCTACACTACAAATCTGTAGGAGTTGTCTTTTTTAGGGTTGCAAAATATTCATTAAGGTCTAATAATGATATTTATTAGCTGATGCTAATTCTGAAATCCCTTTTCCTCAGAGCTGATTGGAGGGACGCCCAGTCTGAAAATTAACCACGGTTCTGGGACTCTGGTTCTCCAATTAACAAATAACGTTGGGGTGGCTGACAGACGCTGGCATCGCCTCGATGTGAGGAGCAACAGTAAAGTAAGACAAATACATTCATGCGAGTGCCTTTACATGCCGCTTTCTCTGTGTGTGAAGACGCTGTATGAAGAGTAGAATATATGCTGCTTATAGAGAGTCTGGCTACTCTATACTCACTTATCCACACGTGCGTCAGTGATAACCCTTTCCCACTCTCTCCCAATTTAAAGGAAGTGCGCTTCACTCTCGATCGATGTTCCAGTGCGATTGTCATGGAGACAGAAGGCGTGGACTCATGGGCAATGACAGAGGACCGCTCCTCCTGTGAAATCCGAGGGGTCACACCGAACAGGGACAAGTAAGATCAATAATTAACTGAAACAAGTCTGACCAACTCTGCACAGTATAAAAAAAAACAAGCAGCTCCTCTGAATCTTAAAGGGAGCTAATCAGCACCTCAGGCCTCCAGTACTAAATTATGAGATAAATAATAAATTGTATTTTTACATATAAATATATGTAAATAAATATATCAACGTGGCTACATTTGTGTTGAAGAACCCCTGTATTTATGGTTGAAGAAACCAACGATAAGGGTTTAGAAATTCTCCAGAGATCCTCCTGGGTATTTCCTGTAGTTGCAAACTACTAATCTACTGAGGATTTCTTCTGTTTTTCAAACTAAAGGCAAGTAAGACCCATAGGGATGATGTCTAAATGGCCCCTGCCCCCATAGGGGTAAACAATCCTCTATGGTGCAGAGCATTAGCAGTCACAACAGCAGCAGTTTGCAAGTTGGTAAAAATGAAGAATGAAGTTATTTATTTCCATACACACATATAGAACAAAGGTATACTGTATTCAAATACGGTAAATGGAGGATTTTCTTTCATGTACAGTATGTTAACACATTCTGTGTAAGGACCAGCACCCATTCTGAGGTTTCCAAATTCTGTCTTTTTTCAGGCACTAAGCTCAAGCTTTATTGGAAGGATTTGAAAGGATATGTTTGTTGTACCCTAGTAGCAGCAGTTTGTAGCTGGATGTGTGCTGACATGCAATACTTACTTGGTAACACTGTAATTCTAATTGTTGTATTACTATTTGCATAAACTAATGTTAGCCATTGTTCAAGGGACTGTGATATTTTTTCATGTTAATGATGCAAAATTGACTTCAACATCAGCTACTCAGTCATAGTCACGAACTGTTTGTTTGGAACTGTTCCCTGAAAGATTAGATAGAGCCTCACAGTTGTGGTTTGTTTTAAAATTAATATTAATATTTAATTTACATCCTTTTGCAGTAAAGTTTGTCTTAACAATTAACAGCACACAGATAGGACTAGGACATAGTTTTATAGTTAGTTAAGGAAAAAGTATCTAAAATGGTGTTTGTTTACAAGCAGCATCATTTATCTGAATCTAATCAGATAGCGACTCAGACTGTTTTAGGTTCACAGTGTTCAATTTCTCAGTGTATCAGGCTGTCCTCTCTGGAGGGAAGAAACTGTTGATGAAATCCTCCTGTATAATCCTTAAAATACCAGCTAACCTTTCTGACCATGTTTCTGCAAATAGCCAGGTTTTGCTTTGCCACAGCTGAGTTTGTTTTCCCCTATCTCGAGCTCAGCCCGCCGCTGTGTAATTAAGTTGATGAAGGTTAAAAGTGTACCACTGCTTTAGTTTTAATATGTTCTAAATTTTAAGAACCTTTTCACTGTGTGTCCTTCAGACTGGATCACTGTTTCAGTTTCTACTTATTAGGTAATACAAATAGTTGTTGCATTCAATAGGGAATATGTTTGTGAAATGAAATTGTTTCGTCTCTTTGTTTCTTCTGTTGCCAGTTTTGTTTTTGAAAATAGCACAGTTACTGTGCTGAGTCAGTTTGTGTTTTTTTGATCATTTCAGGCAAACGTATCATGCATATATTTTCAAAATAAAGAAAAAGAACAAGAATAAGATGTCATATTGGTTGTCAGAAAGGAGTAATAGTGATGACAGCCTCAGCAGGAGAAGAATGAAACCTGAATTTTAACCTTGACAGCTTATATGGAGTTGTACGTGTATGTGTGTGTGTGTGTGTGTGTGTGTGTGTGTGTGTGTCTGTGTGTTTTCCTTCTCTTCGGCTTGCATTCTGTTTCTTTGTATTGATCTTTGTGTTTTGAATAGTAACCATGAGATCTTTACATGGTGCCTGTTTCCTTTTCTTCTTACTTTCTTCTTCTCTGTTTACTTGTATATTTAGAGTTGCTTTTTCATTCACAGGTACCTAAATGGAAGTCATGTGTTGCAGCTCGGAGGAGTCAGTAAGAACATATCGTATGAATACCCACAGCTGCAGCACAAACACTATACTGGATGTATAAGGAACCTGCTTGTGGACAGCAAGGTGAAGTATGGAGCAGACTTTACGTTTCTCTACTTAATCCCTTTTATTCTTTACGTGTATGGATGAAGGAACACATAGGTGCTGAAGGACTCAACTTCAATAAGAATGTAAATCTGGCCTCAAGGCTACACTAGAAAACCTCACAAATGCTGATGTTTCTCACTTTTCCCTTTTGCTTCTGGTCAAATTCCCTCGCACCATCTCTTACTGTGTCTCTGTAGTCAACATGTTGCTACAGGGAGTTTGCCGAGTAGAATTATTCCATCCATGGTTTCTATACCTTTTTATTGCAGATGTACAGAGAGCAGCATAAAAGCTGTATATTATACAGTATATAGCAACACATGGAATATCAATGAGACCGACAGCTACTGCATTACAAGTTAATGAGACTACTCCACTGTTACTGTAACATTCTGCACTATTTACTTTTGTCTTGCTGGCCCCAGTGTAATGATTTTATTTTCATGCTGCTAAGACGGCTGCAGACACAAGACACTTTACAGACTGCCTCGATGGCATTTCTTAAATGCAATTTTCTATCTGCTCATTTCAACTTAATTATTTAGCAAAATGATTTGTGATTATTTGTGTTCAAGCTCTCATGGTGCGTAGTAGATTTTTGTTTTTCCAGTTTGTTGAGGTTACATCACTTATTTTGTACTTCTCTTTCACGCTTAAACTTCCCTGGGAGGGATCAATGAAAATTGATTTTAATCTTCTTAAAATTTGTTGTTATAAAAATAGTGCTTTTCAGAAAAGATAAATCAAGATGCGACAGATCATTAAACTATCAACAATCAGATATCAATTTACATTATTTTACATTTAATGATAAGATACAATTTTCAATCTGCAATCAAATTTCCTTTCCTTCATCTACTATGATTGCAAGGACGGACACATCCACCCTTTCATTTTCCTCCCTTCATTGAATTTGATCCTTTTCATATTTTTCTCTTCTTCTTCTTCTTCTTCTTCTTCTTCTTCCATTCAGCTATATGACCTTGGTTCCCCAGCTGAATCCTCCAATACTGTGCCGGGTTGCTCTCTTATTGATGACCAATGCACCAACATGGAACAACTTCCCTCCTGTGGCAAGCGGGGTCACTGTCACAGCGAGTGGGGCTCCTACAGCTGCCTGTGTGAACCAGGGTTTACAGGGCCACAGTGTGACCAGGGTAAGCATGTAAAATTGCTTTTAATTGGCAGTGAGATTTCGAGGCAAAGCACAGTGAGATCTCTGTGGAGCAAGGGATTTTAAGCTTCACAGAGTGTACAGACCAAATAAGTGATGTGGGAAATTCTGTGTTCCAAAATGTCACTTTGCTGCCATAGGAAGATAACCTCGCCTTACATAAAGTGCTTTGGCAGAACAGCACGCCCTCGCTGCGATATGCTCGTGTATTTCCCATATGACAGCTGAATTAATTGAACAAGTCTGCCTTGTGTGCTTTTGATTGACAAGTGGCTCCAGAGTTCTCCTTTGATGGCCGGAGCCACATTCAGTTCCAGCTCTCGTGGTCCCTACCTGCGCGACAGACTAGAGTCGGGGTTGGGGTCCGGACGCGTGCTGCTACCGGTGTCATCCTGAGTCTGCTCTCCCAGGAACAAAATGAATACCTACGTTTAGAGGTGAGTCATGGCTGGTCACTCCCCCTCCACCTCGACAGCTCTGATTGTCTTGTTTGTGAGCCTTAAAATGATGATTAGGGCCCGGACAATGATTGCTACAAATGCTTGTCAGGCTGAGAGTGAATAATATCAGGGCTGGAGACATATGGGTGGATACTGAGGGGGCTGGTGAGTGACATGTGTATGTTCTCGACAAGGTCTTTTAGTTAGTCTGCAGAATACTACTATTGAACGGCTGCTATTTAAAAAAAAAAAAAAAATTAAGCCTGCTTTATTCAAGGTTATTTCTATCTCTGGTTAATGTTTCAAACACAATTCAGTATGGCAAGGCAGCAAATGTGAGCACTGTAATTCGAGGGCAGAGTGCTCTTAAGCGAAGGTCAGATCTCCTGCTCTGTACTTGAGGGTTTTGACACAGCTTGCTTCAAGTGGTGAGCTCAAAGTCATGCTGCTCGCTTTGCCACAACCGGGGCGGAGCGGTGCTCACGCAGCGCGTTTCTTCGGGAGACAAGTCTACTTCACTTTGCCAAACCTTCATACAGCATACCTCTCCTGCCTGACACATTCCTGAGTGGATATGAAGCCAGTGTTTCTTGTCAAAGCCTTTCATCTCACTGACTCACAGGCCGAGTGTGAACAGCAGCTGGAAGTAAATGGCTCTGTCAGGACCGTTACTTTTGGCTAACTCACAGGTCAGGTGTTTGTAGTGAACCTGTTTCCGTTGTGTATTCCACACCACTGGTCTGTCTTTGAAAACATCTTGTCTTTGTTATTTGTTAGACAGCATTGTTTCAAGCGTCAGCCTCGTCTCTTGTACTTCTTTGGGTCTTTAAACAACATGAGGAAAAACAACGTTGTCCTCTTCCCCTATCGCAGTCCACAGTGACAGGAAAAGGAAAAGGCTGTAGCCCACTGTATGTGGGCTATGAAGCTCCTCTCTCTGAAACCCTCTCTGGAGCTGAATTGGTGAACTGTATAAAACATCTGATGTCTGTCTGCGGCAACACACTGAAGCATTTTCAGCCTGGTTGTCTCAAAGCTCTTAGAAACAGTTGAGCGCGAGGCTGGTGTGTTTGCCGACAACAGGCTCTAATTTAAAGGGCTGTCTCCCTCCCCTCTTTTTCTTAAGGGTAGATATGGGATAGAGTGCACACTGAATAAATAACCACACTTTCACACAAAGGTTACCAGGGGCCATCTGGGTATAAACAGCATTCAGCTCTCCGAGGAGTATGGTGTCTCTGTAAAGAAAACATTTATCCAATGCAGTCTGTGAAGGAGTTTTTCGGGAGTCACTGGCGTGCACTGCTTTGTCAGAAACCACCAACCCTTAAGTACAGTAAAACTCAAAAAACATAGTCTTTCATTTTTATTTTTCTCTTTTTCTTTAAATGTGATTTGAGTTTGAAAAGTTCTATAGAAATTTAGACTTTAGCAATTCACTTTTTTGCTTAGTGCTGATTGCATAGATCTCTGGCGGCGCTGCACAAAATTTATATAATCAGATTTTTTCCTGAGTATTGATTGAGTCCTTTGTCCTTTGCTCATTTTTGTTGTGGACTTGAGGGCAAGATGAGGCAGTGGGGAGAGCACACTCAGCTTTTACTCTGTGTGTGTGTGTGTGTGTGTGTCTGTGTGTCTGTGTGTCCAGTGCGGGAGACGCATTTGAGACATCCATGCTGAGGGAGCAATAGTTAATGCAGGCTGGGTTGAATGTGAATTATCTTGCCCCACTGTTTCCAATTAAGCTTTGGACATGTACAAGCTGCCGTTATGGGAGCCCCTCATTGGTCGAGTCCATTGTGTTCGCTCATCCTTAACTGCTGAAGATAATTGTTGTTTCTTGTATACCTTCCCTTCGGGATGACTCTGGCTTTTGCCATGCAATGATGCGTACACCAGCGCTGCAAAGCATCATGGCTGCAAAATTGCTGAATTAATTTTAACCACTGAAATTTTCATGCCATTTTCCTGGCAGGTTCACACCACAGAGTTTTCTCTGGGCAGTTAAAGTTCACAATCCTTCCCTGGCCCAACCTTTGCTTTCTTTTTCCTCACCACAGGATCTGGCCTACTTCTTATAATGTTGTTCTGCTCAAGATCTGTTTTTGCCCATTAACACAGCAGAATATGGCAGGAGCCCAGGCCTGTCAGTTTAGAATTTGTGTCAGCCCGTTAAAACTGAGCCTTGAAATCACCACTAACACAATACTGTCAGAGCAGCTAATGGCATAACAGGCCATCTAGTTTTAAAGCAATGCAAAAGACTCCAGTAGTAGAGTTTTGTGTGAAAGTGAAGCTCATCCACAAGATTACAACATCTTTTTTTTCATGCTTCCACTGCTGTGTATCTCAGGTTATTCAGGGTCTCCTGGCTGTTTTCTACAACCTCGGCGATGGTGACTACAACATCACACTGCCCTACCATCGCATCGATGATGGAGAGTGGCATGATGTGGAACTGGACCGGTATGGCAGAGAGTTCACCCTGGCCTGGATGGAGGGGGAGGACGTCGAGAGGTCACAGCCTCGCCTGGGCGGAGTCAGGAAATCATTATTGACCCCTCGGTTGTGATGATTGGAAACTCTTTTCCATCAGGGCACAACCGGAGCTTCATTGGTGGGTTCCAACTCATCTATTTTGAAAGAATGAGGCTGAATGAATGTATATTAAGATAAATTAGTAAATGGATGAATTGTTAGATGCATGGAAAAGTCAACTGATAATTGATGAATGAACAAGCTAGTTTGTAAATGGATTCATTGGCAAACACATACCCAAAGGAGTGCACTTGTATATTTCTTGAAATTAATGGGCACATAAAAGATTCAGTTTTATCTTTGCCACTCACTGGTTTTTCTGCTTTTCACAACCTGGCCCAAAGGTATTTTGATCCCTTAGTTTCAAGCAGATGAGAGAAAGTGAGTCAGTGACTCTGATCAGTATTTAAATAATGCGTTAGACCCCATGCTTCCCACAGAGTGAGCAAACTAACCAGCAGAGAAAAAAACATCCTAAATATCCTGCAAAAAAAGAAGTCCATGCTGACAGCTTAGCCTCAGGCTGTTTGTGTGTTTGTGTGTTTGCATAGGTGAAAGTGTATGTTAGTCTGCAGGTGTGTCATCGAATCAGTTTATATGTGTCAATGCGTGTGTGTCTGTGAATTTGAGTTTACACCCCTGCCGTGTTGTAAATGTGTGTCCATAAAAGATTTTGCCTGAGGACTGGTGTTTTAGTCTGTCTTTTTGCATTGTAAACTCTAGAAACTTATTTTTTTTCTCCTCCTCCTTTTTTCTCCATTTCTACCAGGCTGTTTGCGAGATGTAAGATTTAACAGCCGCTTCATTCCCCTGGATAGAGAGCAGCCTTCAGAGGGACTTCAGGTGGTCACTTTGCAGGGCGTTTCCGTCGGCTGCTCCTCAGAAGCCTGCAGGAAACATCATTGCTCCCCTCCCTTGGTCTGCGTGGACCTCTGGAGACACCATGAGTGCAGGTGCTGTAAATATACAGAAGAAATAACCCAGGATGCTAATGAGATCTTACAGGATGCAGGCACATTCTGTACATATTTGCACGCATACATGCAGAGACAAGGATACCACAGCCTTGCTTATTATAAAGTTAGTGACTCAACTTGCAAATTGTATTAACAAATGATGTGAAGAACCACACACCTGCACTGTATGGTTTTATTGCAGAGGTAGCCTGAAAATTAACAAAAAATGTTGACATATGTCGAAGATGGACAGCTAAGTTACCATAATGGTAATAATAAAGATACTGAGGATAAGAATAACAGACTTTATTTTATATCATATTTTGTTTACAAAATGCAGCTCTAAGTGCTTTACATTAAGAATAATGATTTCAAAATTAGTGTTTGTTATTTTTTAGAGCAGCTATTATACATTTTCTTACAATAACAATTAGGGCTGCACAATCAATCAAATTATAATCGAAATCGCAATATGGCCAAGCGCAATATCCAATAGCAAGAGCTGCAAAAGATCGTTTTGATAAAGGTAAAATCTGTCACAACATTGTTGTACATTGTTAGCAACATAAGCGTTGTGGTGCTACAGAGATGCCGCGGCCTACAAATCATATTCTCCAGATTTAAAGCAACATGCTAGTTTAGTACAAGACGCAACAAAAATCACATCTTTATCATTCCAAAAAAAAAATTCTGTGAAAATGAAATGCAGATCATTCAAACTCAAACAGAGACTCATATCACAATTGCTGTTAAAATAATCACAATATGATTTTTTGGCATATCGTGCAGACCTTATTATATATTGTATTATTATAACAATGCAACAGTAAACACAGTGACAGTGTGAAAACGGTAGTGTGCTGATGAATCTATAGAGAATTTTCACCTGAATCTATAACTTTCCTTAGCTTTATGAAAGTTTATAGTGAGTTTCAGCTCATTGTTTAGCTGACTTCCTGTAACTTTACTTTGCTTTTACCGCTATTTTTGGCTGTTGCTGTTTTTAGTGAAAAAGCTCTAAAAACCTGCTGTACACTACCTGAGAGCAGACAAACCGTTGACTGGCTGGTTAATGAAGTGAAGCATTTAGTAGTTAAAGAGCCAGATATGTCCCTCAGGAGAGACCAGACCCAGAGCTTTTTACATTCAGCAGGTGACCAGACACACAACTCCAAATTAATGATAATGTTGTTCTGTAGCTGCTGGATGTGTAATTAAGCAGTTGTTTGCGAAAGCAGTTGTTTGCGAAAGCATTAGCAGGTATCATCTTAAAAGGTCAGGATATGTCAGTACTTTGTTCACAACTTGTTTCCACTTCCCCAAGTAATTGCAGGAGATTGCTGGTTTCAACAGTTTCGTACCACTTTCTAATAACTTATTTATGTATAGTATATAGTGAATGAAGTGAAAATGAATGAATTTGCAGATCATACACTACTTGCATACCCTATACAGTCTGTGCATCCGAGTGTTTTTCATGGTCTGATGAGTTTCCTGCAGCACCCTTGAAATCAAAGTGTCCACCAGATGGCAGCTAGGCTGAGTTCAGCTCAGTTATATTGTGTGTCTAATAGTGTGTCAACCTTAGAGAATGGTGTATAACACCAGCCACTGTCAGAGTCTCGGCTGCCCCTTTAAACTCTACAGGGCCACTAACTCTCCTGGCTGTGATTTCAAGACTCTGAGCCAGTGTGGGACTTTTCACTGCGGCTGGATATCCATATTCTGTGAATGCAGCACAGCCTCAGGATACAAAGCAGCGGTAGAAGCAGGGGGCAGGGGTGAATGATATTCAGGGGATATTTTGAACAAATATACTGAGGGACCAGTACTGCAAAGCCAATCTTAGCTTCTTGGTTTCTCTTTGTGTTTTTTCCTACAGTACAGTCGACACTCTGTAACCTTCAAAGAGCATATCTTTGAATCTGATATAAGAGGTGTAACTCCTGAGGGATTTATTTTTACACTGTCAGCGTAGGTTTCATAGCTCTGTAGAATTCAGCCTTCCTTTTATCTGACAGTTTCCCAAGTGTCTCTTGTCTTTGCTTTACACTATCGTCTCTTCTCTGCACAGGTGCCCTCCAGGCCACCTGACCAAAGAGAGCTCCTTGGGAAAAGTGTGTGTCTATACACTGTGTGCCAGCCGGCCGTGTCGCCATGGCACCTGTGTGGCCCACTCTCCGTCCCGCTACTCATGCCGCTGCAGCGAGGGCTACCGGGGCCGGCACTGCGAGGTGACGCTCGCCATGTTCCACAACGAGGACAGCAACAGCCTCAGCCTCAGCTCCATGTTCGCTATCAGCATCTGTGTCATGGCCTTTCTAGGTAGCTATGTCGACTACGTCCTTTTCTACCTGTGGTAACAAGACTCATCATTTTTTCTCATACTTTTTTTTTTTTTTTTTTTGTACCGTCTTTTGTGTGTTTTGGTTTGCCAGTTTCTTTCCTCTTCATCTTTAATGCATTGACTTTCATCTTGTTGTGTTTTTTTGTTGTTGTTTTTGTTATCTTCATGGTATAATTCTTGCATTATGTCTGGTGTTATCTGTAACATCCACTGTTTTATTTGTTTTCTGCCCCTGTTTGGTTCTGTGAAATCTATTCATACACATATCTTGTAGCTATATTGATCTCTTGAGTTGTGCCAGGATGTGATTTTTCCATGCAGTGGGTTTCATGTTTCCACCAACCTCTCATGGAGGTTGGTGGAAACATGAAATAAATAAATGCACTGGAAGGGAAGCATGGAGGAAGACATTGTACACTTCAACTTGTGATTCACGGGGAAGCTGTAAAAGTCCCCACAGAGTGGTGGAATTTTTTGTGTTTTTCTATATTTCTCATCACTTCTGTGTCCTCTGTCTTTTCCAATGTTACGGTCTGACTTCAGAAGTCAATTTCACTCTCAGCCTTACTTTTATCTGTCCAACTTATTTTATATCCCACCATCCACTCATTTTACTCCCTTGATGTTTTTTTCCCCCTTTCCTTCCACACTTCTGTGTACAGATTATGTTTTCCCAAGTCAACCTAAATGTGCCCATATTGTGCACTTTAATTTTATGTACAGTGTTTGGAACTATAAACAAGAGAGAACCTCCAAAGTATGGACCAAATTCATATTAGATGAATTCTAACTGAGGGTTGTATTTAGGTTAGTTTTTCACAATCACTTTTAAAATTAGTTATAATTAAGGGATTGTAGGTTTTTAATATAGTATGTTTAGATTTGACAGTGACATACTTATTGAGATACAAGGAAGTACATGTGCCGAGACTCCTGTGGTCCCTACCTGGCATCTAGCAGATGTAAGAAAAATGAAAAGAACAGTCGTAAACAGGCCCATTTACAAAAACATTTTGTGTCAACATACAAGATTCGAAAACATTTGAACCACTCACAACAAGCAAACAGCCCCTGCAGCGTCTCCTCGCTGTAACTTTCAGTTTGGAGAAACAATTTTGCTCATTGTGTATTTTAAAAAGTGAAAGCATGATTGCTCTCAAAATAACGCCCGAGCTTGCTGTTTACATCCTCTGATGGGAAAAATACCCACTGCTGGCTGCACACAGAGGACTTCAAAATAAAAGCACCCCATGTGGAGGTGGTTCTCTTCATATTAAATGGTTTCAATTTTTCCTAAAAAAAAAAAAAAAAAAAAAAAGAAAAATATTCACAATTTTTAAATAACACACAATTTATGTGATTTTTTTTTAGCAAATTTTCTTTGATATTTTTACCATCCTTTTACATTTACTGTATTGCCAAATTTCAAAACTAAATGGATTTGAGCTTGAGCAAGGTTTTGAGCTTGGTAACCATGCATGATTGAGATAATCTTGTGGCTCTTGAAAGGCTTTAATGAGCATAAATGGGTCCCATAATTGAGCATATGATCCTTCAATTTGTGTGAAAATTTAAAATTAATTGAATTAGTGACCTTTGATCATGAATTCCTCCTGTAACTTTTAAGTACACATGAAAAAATTAACTTTTTGTTAGAAAAAGTAACTTCCTCTGAATAGCTATATACATCCAGTAAGGTAACAAAATATTTGATATACTAGCCTCTTAAATTATGACCATTTACCTTCCATCTGGGGCATTACATTTGTATGAGACTATGGTCTCTGGTCAGCACTTCTTCAGACATTCAATGTTTTTTGAGGTATTTGAAAAACCAAAAGAATAATAATTTATTACTTATGTTATGACTCTTAAACTAAACCACAGTCTCGCAGCACATTCACAGAGAGCACAGCATGCAGTCAGCACAATTCAGAGGTGAGAGAGTTGTATTCCTTATTTATGGGCATAAAAAAGCTAACAGTAGATTCAACTCGATTTATACTCTTTTTAAAAAGCATATTAAAATGGAAGTTTTTTTGTAAGATATATTAAAGTAAAAACTGAATTAGTAAGTCCTTAGGTGTGTGAGTTAGAGGGCCTTCGCTGAAAAAAATCTCACTTTGAAGATTTTGACTTATCAGATGATCTAAAGCTGCACTCTGACATATAAGAGGTCGTATGTTCAGAAATGTACACCAGAGCCCGACCATTGATTGCTTTGTAGGTGAGGAGTAGAATCTTAAAATCAATAAGTATAAGATGAGGGTTATGTGGTCTCTTCTTTGTGCCTGTTGAGAGCCCTGCTGCTGAATTCTGAAGTTTTGAGTGATGCCTAGGTGCATACTGTTATTTAAGTGAGAAGGTATGAATACATGGATGGCCTTTTTCAAGTATGGAGTGGTTAAAAGATATTTGGATATATTTCTCCCAAAATAGAAAATCTTATATTCAAACAATTTTAAAGCCTAAAATTGAACCCTGAAGAACACCACAAGTGATGTGTTCCAATTAAGAAATTTGAACTGATAAAAAATTGTTTAAAAAATTAAGATTTTGATCATTGATTAATCCTACATTTATTTTCTACATTAATCATTTAATCAATGAAAAGTGAGAAAATAGAGAAAAATGCCCATCATAATTGTCCAGTTTCTCTGGTGACATTTTCAAAGTGTTTGTTTCCTATCAACAGACCAAAACCTAAAGATATTCAATCTATAGTGATAAATGATCCCATTTGATGTTTGGTGTTCATGTGAAAGAGATTAATCAGTTATCAGAATAGTTGTTGATTAATTTTTCTGTTGATTGATTAATCAACTCAGTGTTTCAGCTCTACACTTGAACCTGTTAAGTGCTGATTACACCGGCACACTTGTGTAAACAACAGTCAATAAAATTGCTAGGTTGATGGTGTTACAAGCTGTGCTAGGATCTAATAGGATGAAGATTCAATATAAACCAAGCAACTGCTGCCAGCAGGGCCTTTTAAATGCATATGCATTGATATGGCTACACAAACACACCACTCCTGTGTCACAAAGATGAGCTATCCCTTTAATTCGTTGTTAAGGCTCAGGAAAGAGATGGTTTAATTGTGTTAGTTTCAGGGAATGTAGCTGAGGAAATGTGATTTTTCCTGTCCTCACAAAGATAGAGGGACAAATGTGTGTGTGCACGTGTGTGTGTGTGTGAGTGCCTTGCATGTTGTTGCACTCAATACCCTCTGTAGGGCCACATCGCTGTTTATGAGTCTTTCTGTCAGAGACAGGCTTATAAAACGCTTGGGCGATTCAATACACTGTCCCTGCCTTTATAACTGACTCAACATTCCCTCCAGGGCATGTGGCTAGTATTGGGACATCAGTTATTCTGACACTTGAGAGTGAAACATATAAAGCAGTCTTCAATATTTGATAATGAATTCAAAGATGATAAAGTGTGGCCTTGGCATCATTCATGAAAATCCATGTGTTGCGTGCATGCTAACTAAAAGACAGTGCTGCCCATTTGAAGTAGCTTGCCCACCGTTGCTGATGAGGAATTTATATTCAAGGCTCAAACTTCTCACCTCACCACACTGTCCTACATTATAATTCAGATTCAGTGGAGTGCTCTTTGGTGGCTGTGCATTTTCACACCTTTTTATTTAAATAAAATAAGCTGAATAAATGATTTTCTTGAACTTAAAGCAAAAAGAACACCCAGTTTGATCGTTAGGTGTCATGATCATCAGTCCTGAATGTAAGAGTAAAAAAATGAGTTCAGTGGTTGGGTGTAATGAACATCTGGTTATACAGTATGCAGTTGTTCAGTGATAACCCCCATCACCACAGGAACCACTACCATAAATACACACTCACACTCTGTAGACTCGCTGCACGAAGCGAGACTGCTGGCTGCTGGGCGCTAAATTAAAGGGGGACTCTTACTCTGCCTCAACATGCATTAAAAGTTAAAATGATCATCCATTATTAAGTTTTACATAAGCCATCACAGGCCGACTAGAATGTGAGTTCAGCGTGAGCTATTGACTGAGCCAGATGAGCTGATATCTGACCAAGCCTCATTAGTTCGGCATCAAATCTGACATTCGCTTTTTGAAGAATGGAAGAAATTAGCTTCCCATATGGGCTTCTGGATGCCAAGCGATCATGTAAAGTGCCTGTTCTTTTTATTCCCTGAGTGACTCATAAATAAATGATTTTTTCAACTCTTCCCCATCTCTCACCTGTCTCATTTCCTCCTGCTCCTTCGTCAGTTTTCCGTTCTCCCAAACCTTCCCTTGATGTTTCATCTGTCTCTTTTTTTTTTTTTTTCTCATTAAGCTCAGACTGGAGCTACAGCGATAGGGTTAAGTGTTTTGATCAAGCTGATGTTGTTTACTCGACGCTCATTCATAATGCACAGTCCGGTCCAGGCTAACATCATAATACCCTGTTCATAGTAACGGTTAGAGGGCAAAGAGGCAGCAGTATTATAGATTGATGAATGACTGTGAGGTTTGTTCTCAGCCCTGGGTGATATTGATCTCACTGGAATGTAGCTACATGGAGAGACACACACACACACACACACACACACACACACACACACACACACACACACACACACACACACACACACACACACACACACACACACACACACATTCAAGTAGGCAGTAGTGGCTGCAGGTGTAGGAGCCAAAACAACCATAGTGTGTGTTTACCTGTGCCTAATTGTTTGTGGGGTGGAGGGTTGTGTATCGAACACCTCCCTTATAGACATGTCTTTAATATCAGCTCAGGTGATGTTGAGGGTTGAGGTGAGCGCAGGCCTGCAGGCAGCAGGTAATTCTGGAGGTGAGGAGGAGGGCCGACGTCTGGTTGGCGCCGGGCCTCATTGAGATTCTGGTGTTTTCTGCGAGGGCGCTCTGGACACAGCGGTGAAGGAGCTGGGTCAGCTGATCAATACCGCTCTCCCCTCCACCCCATACTGAGGACGGCCGGCTGTGGAGCGAAGGGGGAAGCTTACAATCTCTTTGTTTCTGTCTGATATGAGAGCAGCATAGAAATTGAAAAGTGTGGCAGCCCAGGTGTTTAAAAGATGTTCCAGGCAGTGAATAAATAGAGATGATGATTTTTAATTGAGATAACATTTTTCTGTAGCAAGGAATAGCTCTCAGGGAGTTGTTTTTTTGTCTTTGTTTATGAGTACCTGCCTGTTAGTGTGACCCCAAAGAGCTCTTGGTGCATTCTTCTCTTTCCAAGCAATTACTTTAAAAATCCAGACTAATGTGATTACCCTGCATTTCTCAGAAGATTTCCAATTAAACTGATACTTAACACGCACCATATAAACTACCCTAGTTGAAATGGATCCCATCTAGTGTGAGAGATAAAAGCAGAGGCCAGGCAGAGGCCAGAGAGGTACTGAAAAATAGGAACAGTGAGAAACTTAATGAGTGAGGAAGACGAGGGGAAATTCCAATATAGAGACCAAAAAAAAAAAAAATTACAGAGATAAAAAAAGAAAGAATCAGTCTGAACTTGTAAAAACAGATAGCAAGGAAGAGAGAAGGAGAGAGGGATGGCAGATGGGAGAAAAATACTGGTTGAGATTAATGGACTTTAAAGGTCAGTCCAGCATGTTGTATAATTCAGCACACAATAGCTGTGATTGATGTGTGTGCTGTGGGACCTTTCCTGCTTGGTTCCCGCAGCATTCCTCTCGACGTTCAGCCGAGCCACTGAGGCTTTGAGTTTAAGTTGGGAGGAGTACAAATTCAGCTAATAGGTTTCCAAGGAACTGTGGTCTTTGATAAGACAGGAAGCATCAAAGGGAATAGGTGGAAAGGTGGTGCCTCTGTTTCCACGTATGTTCCATTAGTATGTCTTAACTGTACAGTCGGTGCAGCTAATAGGTCGTACAGGACAAATCTGTGTGATGGAAAATCCATTTACAGTCAAATATCAGGCTGCATTGCCTTTCTATTCAGGAGGATGCTGGCTGTTATTTTGCATTTGATGAAAAATACATATATTCACATTGCCAGTCTGGTATTTACTAGTATTTCAGTGTTATATCATCACTTTCCGCTCACATAGTCAATTTCATTTACACCCACAGATATGTTTTTCTGCTCAGAATCTCAATTGTAATTATGTGCTACTGCTCCTGCTGTGTTAACCTGCTCTCTGGCACCCCTCAGTGTTGATGCTGGGCCTGTTTCTCTACTCCTGCTGGAGGAGACACAAGGGCCTGAAGGAGGGTGTGTACCATGTGTCTGCGCACCACGGCGAGTGGGAGGACATCCGAGAAAATGTGCTCAACTACGACGAGGAAGGTGGAGGGGAGCAGGACCAGGTAAACACACGCGAGCTGGAATTTAGAGAGGCAGGGGGAGTAAACAGAGCGCAACGCAACACAAATATGGCACCACTTTAAGTTTTCATTTCCATGGCTGAGTATTTTAAATGTCATCACCTTATATTTCAGGACATTTTGAAAGGATATAAGAATACAAGTAAGGGCAGAAACTAAACTAACATAACATTGACATTTAATAGAGAACGGTGTTTGTTGGTGAAATGAAAAACTAAATATCATTTCCCTGGAGATCTATGAATGTGAGTCAATTAGCTGAAATTAAGCAAGTAGACACCAATAGCTGTTAATGCCTCTGTTTTAATAGTGCTGGTAATAACAGCCCCCCGCACCCCCACCCCCCTTCCTCTGCAATCAGATAATTAATTACTTGGCTAATCAATGGGGCTGTTGTTGCCAACATCTCTTCCTACATGGTAGATCTTCGTCTTAGTCTCGGAAACAAGTTCATTTGCTAGCAGATGCATTAGCTGTGCTACGCTGCTCTGAGCACAGATTGGTGTCATGTGGCAATGTTGCTTTTCATTATCTCTTGCATTCCTAAAAAAGATTACACTGGAACAAAAGAAACATCTCTTTTCTCCTCTTCGTTTTCTTGTCTCAGAATGCCTTTAATATGGTAGAGCTGCAGCGCTCTCTTCAGCCCAGCCCGGCTCAGTCACTCCGCTACAGCTATCCACACAGCATCATCTCCTACCCGCAGAGTAAGCTTCCCCAGGAGAGCAACAAGAAAGGGATGTCTAATGGGAATGGCAGTGCTGCTATCGCCCTGCGTCTGGCCATCCCCCCCTCAGAGACAGAAACCCTGCCGTCCCCTCTGACCTTCCGCCGCTCGCAGAAAACCCTCTCCTTCTCCAGCCAGGACTTAGCCCGCTACCTGTGTGAGGTCATCAGGGACATGGAGCACCCGGAGGAGCTCGGCACCATGACAACACCACGCCGTCCCTCCGGAAAGGAGCGCGGCCTGGCAGCGGTGCGCTCCCTCAGCTCCCTCAGTGCATCTCAGGGTTCAGAAGTCAGGCTTCAGGGGGCCCAGAGCACCCGGATGGACAGGTTCAAAACCCTCCGAGCTGTGGTTTGCGATTTGAGAGGAGACTCCAAGGCTCCGGAGGGCCAGAGAGACAAAGTGAAGGAGAGCAGAGGGCAGCTGAACTGCGAGAAGAGTGGGTGAGGCTGCATTCGGAGAAACTGAACTGAAGGTTGCAGAAAAGCAACACTAATCAGAGAGTGATGGAGGAATTCCAAAGGGAGATAATTAGATGTGAAATACTCCGAGACTGGGAGGTTGCCTGGGGTGTATGTGAAGTCTGCTATAAATGTACTGTATTGATGAAACTCTGAACACTTAAGTTCTTTGATATAAAAGATGTTTACCAATGAATGATCAGATGTGATGTATTGTTTACTTGGCATTGCACTGTACAGTATTTACTCCACAGAAAGCACTTTTTGGAAGCGCCCTGTGTCAAAACTACTCATGTCATAAAACTCATAAGAGTAAAGTCTGCAAGTAAGACAGCAAATGAGTTTCCTGTGAGAGAACTGGAATCTTTTTGCTGTTAATGACTCATGAAATCGTTTGTGTGACAAAATGATTTTGTTTCATTTGTATTATCTATTTCCTTTTAAATAAATGAATATCTTTGATAATATTTTGAGCTTGATCTTGTTCAAACACCAGTTCACATTAATGATCGTCAATTCTCCCGTTTTTGAAGTTCAAGCCCACTTTCATCATCAAATGTTGGTCAGGCTGTTTTTTTTTTTTTTTTTTCTGGTCAGCAGACACAAAGTGAAGTAAGATGTCTTTCTTATTACCTCCACATGAGTAATCCGTCCATGTATTTCCAGTTTATTTGTCTTCTTTTATTCCTGGCAGTGATCAGGATGAAAAAGATTCATGACCAAGAAATAAACTGGAACAGCTGTTCTTGTCTTATTCAACTAACTATGACCAGCAACAAAGCTCTGATGGGAGAAACAAAGTCAATTTCAGGATTAATCACTCATGTCCAGAGCTTGTAGCCTCCTGACCTGAGCTTCTGGGAGTCTCCAGCGTGAACTCCAAAGTGTGGGGGTCCCAGCAGGCCGCCCTACACCATACTTAACTGGCCAGCATTACTGGAGTTAAACAGCTGTGACACCGGAGCAAGCCGCCGGGGAAGAACACAGAGCCGCTGCATGCAGCTGATGGTTTTTATGTCTGTATCCAGTCCATCTACGCACCTACATAATGCAGCATGCTGAGAGATCTGAGAGGCAAAGAGGATGGTTTCAACTCTGTCGGTTTTTAAGGAGCTGTGCATATTTTCTATTCATGAGTCTCGGTGAAATGTACATATGAAATCTCAGTGTGAGCTCACAGATTATCACTGCTTTCATGCCACAGTACATCTGCGTCTCGGTATGGTTGTTAACATTACTAAATTATGTGGAATCCAGTCATCACTGAGGTAAATATGTTACGTGAATACACACTGCCACCTACTGACAAGCTTCCGACACTGCATTTAATACAAACAACAGCTCATTACTTCTCATTTACAGTTTATCTCTGCAGTACGCACAAGCGGGATCTCCCATTGTGGGTTTGAAGGATACTTGAAGGAGTTCATGGTTATCTCTGGAATCATGAATTACAATTTAGCACTAATGCTATTACATTTTTTTTTTAAATAAAAAACTAATCCAATTACTGTATGCATAATGAGTTTTGAATTTAAAATGCAAATCTCTGCAGTATTTTCTACTTATTTACAGAGTAAACAGTTACATAGTTCAATCTAAATCTGAGTTGAAAAAATGAAATTGTACTTCTCTAGTGCTGCATGCACATCTGTGTCCAGCTCTTTGTTTTAATGAATTGAGAAGCTTGAATGTAGATTAAACTATCTTTGAAATTCGAGTAGCCTGAGCAAGAGCCCGAGCTCCTAACTGTTCCTGTGTAGC
The DNA here is from genome assembly GCF_021018895.1 of Seriola aureovittata. Lineage (NCBI taxonomy): Eukaryota > Metazoa > Chordata > Actinopteri > Carangiformes > Carangidae > Seriola > Seriola aureovittata. The sequence goes on from NC_079373.1 coordinate 19,933,526, forward strand.
TGCTCATTGGCAGCAGATCTGAGGCGGTTCCAGGTGTGACTGTGAGCAGGATGTTCTTTAAAAAGAGAGCACCGCTCTCAGCAAAACTACCCTGAATAAACAGAGGATAAGATAAGCAACATCCTGCCGCTATTTATTTCAAGTGATGCCATTTATCGTTCAGCCATTAGAGGGCAGCCTTGAGTTCAGAAGCAGCAGCAGCAGCACGGCAGACGATCAAACTGCAGCAGCACCTGAGGGGCAATTAGAAAGTAAAAAGCTGAAAATAAATAAGTGGAGTAAGACTATGAAAATAATGTGAATAATATGCTATGACCTTTACAGGCACCAGATCTCAACCCTGCTGGACACCTGGGGCAGATTTTGAACTAACATGTCAGACTGTCGACTGCTTTACTGTAAGTACCAATACCACAATGTAAAAATAAAGCAGTACATTACAAAATTAACTGATGCAGAAGTGTTGATGCATAAGTATCATTTTACTGTTGTAGCTGGTAATGACTTCATATACAGTTTGCTAGTTTATCTCAGTGTCAGGCCCCCTCTTGAAATACTGGATAATATCACTTCTTTGAGCCATGAACTGTTTTTACAAGTATAGAGGGGACATGTCTCTTTGGTGGAACTGCTACCAACTCATAGAGATCTCAAACATGACAAGGAGCCTCAAGTAGAGCCTTGTGTTTATTAAAGGGTCACAAGCCAAAACGATTAAAATCCAGAGGTTTCATCTTTAACAGTGTAGATTCTGTTTTACAAGCTTATCATATGTTTTTTGTTTGTTTTTGTTTTTTCTGAAACTCAAGTGGTGAAGTAAAAGGTGAAATATCTCCCTGTGAAATGTAGTGGAGTAGAAGTATAAAGTAACAAGTACTAGAAATACTCAAGTAAAGCAATGACCTATGGCCTTACCAAGACATTTAATGATGGCTTTTGATGTAAATCTGTCATTGTTTTAATCACATTTTATAGCCTTTACTGCAGTTCCCACAAACCTGAAACCGTGAAATGAACAAAGTCTTAAAATCAAGTGTGTGCTCACTAGATAATAATTTCAAACCCAACAGATTCCACAGAGTGACAACAGTATGAGGCAATATTTACTCAGGGACTATGAGGATGGATGATACACTGAGTCCTCTCTCACTACAGGACACATTTCTGATGAGATCTCAGTAAAGAAGGTGGGGGTGGAGGAAGGTGGTGGTGGTGGGGATGAGTCTGGAGGCGGAGCAACACAGGAGCAGAGTGTTTGATGTGACAGCTGGAGATTGTAAGAATGAGGGGTGACACAGAGCTCGAGCTTCCTCCGCGCCGGCCGGTCATCCAGTCAGACTGTCAGTCATTCACTCTGGGATCCCAGCTCTGTTTACTCTTGTGTTATTAACGTGTGTGTGTGTGTTTATGTGTGTGTCCATGTTTATCCTCAGGCAATAGATCTGGGAGAAGTGACAATGTGGCGTGGCCCTCTGTCAGTCGCCCAGTAAAGTGGCATGCGTGTCAGCTCTCCTGACAGACGCTCTCATCCTGCTGGCCAGCGATGGCGGCTGCAAATGTGGGACATGTCTTGTGACAGAGCGACACAGCCTACACGACAACTCGGCGTGCAGACAGGACACGAGCAGTCAAGTTTGATGTGAGGGGGTCACCGCTGAGGGCCCGGGCTCTCAGAGGGTGAGTGAAAGCTGCAGTGATCTCTGCACAGCTGGAGACGCTGCGACTATACTACACCTCACTTAAAGTCTTTTGTTCCTAAATGGATGTAAGAGAAACCTGTTTTTGTCAAAGATGTGCTGACATGGTTCTTGAATGTGTCACGTGCAGCATGTTAATATCAATAAATCATTACCGCACTCTGGGATATTACTGTTAACAAATAAGACCATCACTGAGAAGATTGGCAGCCTCTACCTGGCTCCATATTGTATTTAATTTTCTGTTGAATCTTGGATTTGCTTTATAGTACAAGATTAAGTGGTTTAGCACACACAACAGGAAAAGGGCCCCTGGTCTTACATGCAATGGGAATCCAAACATTCAGAGATTCTCACGAGGACAGATGGCAGATGGAGGGAAAATGAAAAATCAATTCCAATGTCTCCTCTGAAACAGGAAGCACAAGTGTTTGTGTATAGTCATTATTTCTGAATAGACTACCACTAACTGGTTAGAGATAGAAGGCGTTCATTCTTAAAACACATGAGAGATAGGAAAAACTAAGATTACACATCCACAAATTATTCGGGTGGGGAGGAGATTACAAAAGAATGAGGTTTCTTTTTTTCCCTTGCAGAATTCATTTTTTTAAAATTCAGATAGTCACAAATGATGATCAAGTGTGTAGAGAGGGCCATAACGCTGTGCTTTGCCAAATGCAACTGGCTCCAATCCTGTTTCTCTTTTTGTATCTCTACAGTTCCTCCTGCTCTTTGTTCAACAACTTCATTTAAATGTGTCATATAAAGTTGGCCTATATTATAATTCAAGTTCAGCCTTTTGTTATGTCTGCTGTAATTCAGAAATTGCCAGTTTCACTTGTAATTTGCACATCGGCAGCTATTTTGAACATTATTATTTCCTCGAGATACAAAGGTTTAGATTAGATAACACCATTTTAAATTCTTCATGCCTTTGGCTTTTTTTTTGTTATTAATAGTGGAACAAATTGTACCATTTTGTGCATTTTGTGCATGTTGCATTTTTAGGCAAGTATCTCCCCCATCATTAGGCTGACGGGGGAGATACTTGCATGTCAAAACAAACTAAACAAAAGAGTTAACACCCCTCTCCAGTAATTTTCGTACAGTCCCTAAATCAGCTGCTTCATCGACTAAATGGACCATGTGATCCGATTTTTTTTTCGCAGCTGCTGTTTCCAAGGTGAAGAGTGCTATTTGAACCTGAGCCTTTAAGCCAACATGGAAAAGTGCTAAAAAAAAAAAACTGGCAGTTTCAGCACCTACAGTTCCATGACTGGGCAACCTCTGTTCGCTGACAGTGATCATGTGATATGATGGAGAGCTCCAGAGAAGCCTCTAAATGGACCCTTCCGCTGCTGTTTCCAAGATCAAGAATGGACTATCAATAGTGTCACACAATCCCCATCATGCACTTCTTCCTGCCAGCCCACAGATGGCACTCTTTGCCACACCTGAGCTCTGACTCACACCACTGATCTGTGCTCACATCAAGATCCTCAGGTTTCTTTTCAGACTCAGACAGTTAGATACTTCATCCCCTCCCTGTGTGGTTCAGTGCTCCGGCACTCCGCTCTGCAAGGATGCACCACACCACCTCCCAGAAAAGCGCTGGCCACAGTTTATCATTGACTGTATTGGGAGCATTTAATGGCACAATCATGATGGATTCTGCGAGCAGTTGATTTATTGATCACTGTCCTCGGCTAAGCTGTGAATACTCAAACAGTTACCAATCACCTCCAGAAATCACCTTCCCCTTTCTTCTCCAAAGTTGTAAATGGTTTTCCCTCTGCGCCACAGGTGACTTTGAGACAATAATTGATTGAATATTTGTGAGGGATTACATAACAGCAGCTGAACCTGCGAGGTGTTCCTGTGTTGAATGTGGCCGTTTGAGGCTGTCAAGGACTTTGTCCATCCATCACTGAGGAAGAGGAGGGCTGAGCCGAACGGCAGTGGTGGAGAGGAAGAGGGGAGAAGCAGAGGGCGCCTGACAGATGGGCTTAGTGAGTGAATCATTGACAGGGGCCTGCTAACGGATGCTGGCTCCATCAATAGCTCAAAGCCTGTGTGATGAATTACTGCAGACAAACAATGCTGAGTAAGCAAATGTGTTTTTAACAATGCCAGGTGAAAATATTACAGCTTCTTTGCAGAGCTTCAGACATCATATTGTAAGCTGTATTCATCTGCGCTGCATTCTTCTGGTGTACAAGGGCACACAGCCAAGCAGTGGCAAAGCATAAAGCACAGCACTTTATTTATAGTTTTTTTTTTCATCTTTTCATATAATTTTTTATTTCTTACTTTTACTCATTTTCTAATGATTATTCTTTACTTTGCACTACCTTTTTTTGGCACAGCTTCAAAGCTATGCCACCTTGCATTTCACTGCGCATATTGTGTGAGCATGTGACAAATAAAACCACTGGATCTTGAGCTTTTAAAAAAAAAAAAGATTTCAAGATTTAATTCATAATTTTTTTCTTTTTACGCAACTTTTTTATCTAAAAACATCATATTTGTAAGTGGCACCACACTGATGCAAGCACATATACAAATAGGTAAATATCATCATTATAGTGTCATTATAAAGTAATAAGATTGATTAAGATTTTAAACAAATTAAAATCTCTTATGCTGTTCTTTATGTTATTTATGGTTGGGATTTTTTTCAGCAACAAACATTAAATGTATTTCAGAGTGTATCATTCACACCCTGGATTCAAATTGTCAACATGAGTTTGTTTGACTGCACTGTAAACACATACACCAGCTGCTTTTCTGTTGTTTTTCTGTCAAAATAGCTGCTGAAAAACTTGCTGCCGTCATAATTCTGGGACCTGTAGTCTTAAATCACACTTGATTGTTGCCAAATAAATAAGGACTCAAATCTTAATAATTATATCTTCAACAGCAGTGTTTCAGAAATACTAAAATTAAAATTCAAACTTTTGTTTCCAATTTTCTGCTGCTCAAAAAAGGGTAGCTTAGAAAATGTTAACACCTCCCTCGCCAAACTAATCCTCTCCCCTCTCTGTGTGTCTCCTCCTCCGCCATTAAATGCAGACAGAACTCCACCAGGTGCTGCTGGAAACAATGGCTGGCCCATACAGGGATCAATGCCAGGCCACTGATGGGCTCTCATTCCTTCACCAGCAGACGTGATAAATGACATGGCCCATATGTTTCAGCAGCCTAGACTCTAGCCGCCAGCCTCCTTTGTCTCCACATCTAAAGGGAGCTATGCTGTGAAAAATGTAATGCGCACACACGCAAACAAAGCACACTTAGACACACACACATTTTTGTTGAAAGCCAGGATATGCTGTATCTTTGTATCTATGTTTAGGCAAGAAATGATGACAAAGACTCACTAATTGGAGGCAAATCCCTATTGTCTATGATAATAGATTTTAGTAACTTCAGTAAGTGATCCTTTAAAAAAAAAAAAATTGTGTATGCTCTCTCTCCTCTTCTCCTCTTCTTGGCAGCAGTAAATCCTGATGTCTATACAGGTAGCAGTGCTCTGGCCCCTGCCTGCCGTGTCCCAGGTGTCTTGTCAGCTGTCAGAGACGTCCAGCAGCAGACAGGGATGGCATGACCAGCGGGCCGGGCCGTGTTGGACGGGTCAGCCGTCAGCGTTGTGGACAGACAGGCATGTGGCATTGATCTCCCTGTGACAGGCTGTCAGAGCCGCCGGAGAGCCACCAACCAGCACTCGCCCCCTGTCATCCCACCTGATTACAGACAGAGGGGAAGCTCTGAATTCTCAACTTGGCACCCGGACTCCACTGCTTCCTCCCCCGCCGCTGTACAGTACATCCATTGTGGCTTCTAAATTCAGTAGGCTTCTTTATCTGTGAAATGCACTGGTGTGGTGGCTGGCTCAGTAATAGTGTTGCTCTCTATTAGATATTCCAATTGAATGTTTGCTGAAAGGGTGATTCTGTTCGGGCACTTCTTCCTGCTTCACTTCTTGAAAATGTGTACCTGCAGGGCAGACATAGTGAAGCAGACAAGTCCTACAAGAGGAGGAGATGCAAACCTGTCAAACGACATTATTGCTGTTTTATAACAAGAGACATCTCTAGTGGTAGTGTATACTTGAGTGTGTGTGTGTGTGTGTGTGTGTGTTGTGTGTGTGTGTGTGTGTGTGTGTGTGTGTGTGTTTACCCCAAACCACTCTCTGCCCCTCATTCTATGTGCTCCTGCCTGACAGGTGACATTTGGAGCGGTTCAGGAGATATATGTGCCATTTGTATCCATGGCAGGGTCAAAGCATGTTACATGACCTGCAAGACAGAGAGATAGAGAAACGATACTAATCTTGCCTGGAGATCAATACGGCACAGAGAAGCACTGATAATTGACCGCTGTCAATCAATCAGCACTGTGTTTGCGCAGCCATTAAGTGTCTCTTTGTGGGAGGAAGAAATTCTGTAGGTAGGCTGAAAAGGCCTGAAAAATAAAAGCTCAGATTTCTTTTTTAATCTCACAATTTATAGTGTTTGCAGTGTCAGAGCCTTTACTTAGTAAAAACAGCAATACTTCAATATAAGAATATTACATTCAAAGTAAATGTCATGCATTGCACATATACTCAAGCAGTGTAGTTAAGTGCAGTTTTGATCTACTTGAATTTGACTTGAATAAATCTGTTTTACGCTATCTCACACTTCTGCTCCTCTACATTTATTTTAAAGCTTTAGTAAGTAGTTACTTTGCAGATTCAGATTATTAATTACAAAATAATTATCATTATGCATTATCACAGATAAAATTTCCAGCAGTATGTGAATTAAAATTAGTCCCATTTTTACCAGCTGCAACATTAAAGTGATACAGTATGTACATGAACGCATCAATAACTATACTCCAATAATATAATATATATATTATTCTGAAATGGACCATTCTGCATAACGAGTACTTTTACTTATGAATATTTTAAGTGTATTTCAAATTTCAAAATCAATATAATAATATTTCATCAGGAGTAAAAGCATTGAAAATGTCACATAAGTAAAAGTATGACAGTATTATAAGCAAAATGTGCTTAAACACACACAAAAAATGAACCCTGTAAGTGTTTAACTATTTAATATATAATATCATTGATTACTGATGATGATGCATTCATTTCTAAGTAGCATTTTACTGTTGTAGTTGGTCAGTGTAGATAGGTAATTTGATGTACAGGCAGGTAGTTTAATGTACAACACTGCATCATATCTTATAAGGTGATCATATGTTTTGTTTATAAAATCTCTTGATGTTTACACTAGAAGCTAAAGCTACATCAGATGAATGTAATGGAGCAAAAAGTACAATGTTTCCCCCTGGAATTAAGTGCAGTATAAGTATAAAATAGCAGAAAATGGGAACGCAAGTATACAACACGAGGTACCTCAAAATTACACTACTAATTGCACTAATTGTACTACGGCACTTACGTAAATGCACTTGATAATTTTTCACCACTTAAAATCAAACACATTTGTGGCTTGAAATGGCCTCAGCAGCTGTTTGGCTTTTGTTGCCATCAAGAAAATGTCACCTCAGAGACACAAGTTGTGAAAGAGTTATTCTGAAACATCATTAGTACAGTTAAAAAAAATTCAGAATCAAAAACTTCAGATCATCCATAACTTGCAGTAGGAATTTCACAATACAGTTACAACATTGTTTTATGATTTTTTAAACTGTTTTGTTTGGTGACATTGTGTAGAGCAGAGCCTCAGTCTGAGGTTTTCATCTTTAAGTATCAGAGAAAAGACATTGTATACACACTCTGCAATCATGAAGGTATTAGTTACATAAACAAGAGTATTTCCATAAACATGTCTGTGACATGACTGATAGACCACCAGTCTGCAGTCCACAGTCCAGCTAGCATGTCTGACTGTGTTAATGGGCGGTGTAGTAAGCTATGTCTGGACTGGTGGTGCACCACAGCGGCACAGTGGATACACACACGTGTAGACTGCACAAACAAAAATGCAAACACACTTGAACACACACACAGACACACACACACACACACACACACACACACACAAACACACATACACCAGAGGCGTAGAGTACAAATGCATGTGATGTTCAGAGAGGAGGTAACATCAGAATATGCAAAAAAGACTTTGCCGCAGGCCAGAGATTTTTAATGATGAATCCATTCATTATAGAATAAGGTCATTATGCTTTTGTTGTCATGAAATGTACACATTCATCATCGGTCCACCCAGGACCGAGTCCATTGTCCCTCTTCTCCGGACGACCTTGGCTGGAAAATTTATAAAGCGAAAACATAACAAACACACACAAATACAAACACAGACACGCGCAAACATGCATACTAGTGCACACATCAACATCCCCAAGGACAGCAAACATACACACCATGAAATATTTTTCTAAACCACGTTCATTTCATCATACCATTTATAATGCAAGAGAGGAAATGCAACAAAATTATGCCTTTTTTTGTGTGTGTTGTTCAGCTGTTTCATATCCTTAACAGAGACTAAACCAGATATATGAGCCTGTAATGAAACATTTTATGCTAATTGTATTTGTTTATGAGCAAATTAATGGCAGCCGTGCAAAACGGATGATGATGTGAGCACATACACAACATGATAGGATTCCTGAGGAATTCATTAGCTGTTTGCAGGTAATTAGAGGAAATAATTAAGGTGATTAGAGTGCGTCACATACACACACACACACACACACGCACACACACACACACGCACACACACACACACACACACACACACACACTCACACACACATACACACACACTAGTACAGTATACATCAAAAGATCTCCCCTACCACCCTCCCTGGTTTTCTGCAACTCTTTGTGGAAAGTGCTGACAGTGCTGTCTAGAATAACCCAATCACTGAATACGGAGAGATTTTGATCCCTCTTTCTCCCCTCATCTTCTCTGTCCTTATAGGTCTCCTGTTTGCAGGGACCCCCTCCAGTCACAAATCCCTCATAGGAGCCCAGCTACAATCTGACACATGCAGAGGTGGCATATTGGTGCACCAAAGATACAATCGAGTGGAGCGCTCTGGCAACACAATGCAGGAGTGATAAATCAACAAGCTGGAGCTCCCCAATATAGACAGCACAGCATCACAGACAATAGCCCGCTGTCCATCTGAATAGCAGGGTGGTAATATACACACACGGAGACATATATATATATATTTAGAAAAATAACTGCAGCATTCCTGCGATGCACATCCGGCAAAAATCAAATGTTCATGTGTGTAGCAGGAGCTGTAACATGGAGGGTAAAACCCGCTGATTATCTGAGTGTAATAAGCAAGCAGCCTCTTCTCCAGTGTAATTGGTCTGCAGTGGATCTGCAGCCGAAGCTCGTTAGTGTCACAGCAGAAATAATCACGCAGTAAAATCCCCTCCTGTGACTGATCACCATATATCATACACATACACACTTACAGATGCATGAATGATTCCCTCACACACACACACATAGACACACACACACACAAACACACATACACACACACACACACACACACACACACACACACACACACACACATATGCACACACGCACACACGCACGCACGCAATCTCTTGATAGGTGGAGCTTCAGTGTTATAATGCAGATTTGTGCATTAATGCAGGATCTGGAGAAGAACTGTAATAGGTTGTCATGTGAATTGGAGGCAGTGTGATTTATTTGGATGAATCTTTGTTGCTATTTTGTGTCACAAAATTGTTCAAAATGTCTGCTTTGCTTCTGTCATCTCAGACCTAAAACACAGCAGAAGTGCACTGTGCAAATGCAATTTCAGGTTTCATCTTCTTCCCTCTGAAATATGAGAGTCCCATTGTAACACATTGTACAGAAGACTTTTCTGAAACTGATACAGTCAGATTTCCTCTGTCATTCAAATTGTTCACATTCAACAATATGAGATTTTGCTGATGTATGACTTGATGCTGCCACACTTTACACCAAAACAAAGATTTATTTCTCTTATTTTTCTGTCTCTCTCTCTTTAAAACAAAAAACCTTTCATATTCTTATTCTCTGTTGAAAAAAAAAGCCAGACACCGCCTGATTGATTTTTGAGAAATTCATCCCAATAAGTTGAGGTAAATTATTTATTTTCTTTCTTTTCAAATATATCCTCCCACATGCAAAAGTAATATGCTCTATGATCTGCTTTAACTGTTGCAGAAACACCTATGTATTCTGTGTCTGCATGTTGTTCCAGATATGAGCGTAGTAAGAAAAAACTGCTCTGATTCCAGCCTTAGAAACAATTGCAGAAAACATCAGTGAAGCCACTGATGTGCCTTAGAGGGAAGCAGTTCTACACGACTGCTCCTGGGAGGAGAAATACTGAGTCGATGGCATTGGAGCTAGTATAGTTAAAAGAGTGTAGACCTCTTTCATTGTTTAAGATGAAGGTGAAAGGCAGCGTGTGTGTTTGTGTGTATATGTGTGTGTGTGTGGGTGGTGACTGATGATCCTGATTCAGAAAGGGGACCTACACACTGTCTGAAACAGAATCAAACTCCGACACCCAGGTATACACCACCTGCACCAGAAGTCATTTAAATGTCCTCCTGGGCCATCGTAACATCAGGAAAATTCAATCACCCTGTCTGCTGTTGGACGGGGGACAACGTTCTCTGAGATTACTTGCAAAGAAACTTAATAGCTAAGAGCATTAAATGCTGGTTGTTGCTAGTACTGCTGCCAATAGTGAATAAATGATTTTGGCAGTGTATACAGACAGGGAAATCAATACCAAAGGGTTTTCTGTGGCGCTGGGCTTCTGTATTCATGTAAACATGGGAAGTGGTTTTCCTTGCACCTCAGAGCGAGATTACCACTCACCACTGGAGGCCTGCCCGGGTGCAGAGGAAGATGCCGCTCTCAGCTTGAGTCTGCCACCGGCAAGAAGATGATATTTGGACATCACCTATTCCAATACGACGTATGCAAATATCAGTCAAATTTTTTTTTCCTGGTTGCCCACGCTACATGTCAACGCAGGGAAAATCTCTGCTTTGATAAGTGAGTGCTCAGGCAGAATAACTGTTGCACATTTAGTGGCAGCTGCCTAGAAGGCTTGAAATCGTGTGATCAGTGATAAGCTAAAGCTATATTTCATGAAGTGTCTCTGTTACGCTTACTCTAGGCTGCTGGATCTTTTGCTCTTTTGCTGTCCCGTCCCCCGTTGTGACCCCTCTCTCCATATCTCCATCCTGACTTCAGATAGGGGGCAAATGGAGGGACGGAGACGGGGGGCTGATAGGAGGAGGATGAGGAGGAGAAGGAGGCGGTGGTGTGGAGGGGGCTACTGCTCAGCCATAGTGACCGGGTGAAAAGGCAGTGCAGATGTAATTTGTCCTCAATGGCTGTTTGGGAAGAGTAATTGTGGTGACATTGGCGGGTCGATAGTATGGATTTTTTGTTTGGAGTGCCCTGTGTGTGTGGTGCTAAGGGGAGGCCAGGAAATATAACACTGCTGCTCAAATACAATAAAAATGGATCGAGGGTGTGGTGGTTGTTTGCAGAGCTGGTAGCCATCGTTTGGCTGTGGATGTCATACTGTAGCTGCTGTGGTTATCAAATACACCCCGCCGTTCTGCCCTATTAACACCAAATGTTCAAGGCTTCAAACAGGTCTTTGAAACAGGCTTAAATGCTGGAACAAAACCATCAGTTAAGAGGTGTTTCACTGGAGCAAATATGTGTCCAAATAAACTATACAAAAGACTGGCCGCGCACTGAGACAAATGCTGATTTGTTGAGCCCTTTTTAATGCACTTCTCAGTACACCATGACGTACTGATAATGATACATAGCACTGTAGCAGAAGTGTTGGGACATAAATGCTACAGTGTGATGCTAATGTACAGGAAAACGTGGAGGTTTTTAAAACGGTTGGTTGGACAGACCCTTGCTCCAGTGATGGTACAGTGGCGGCGGGGGGTAAGGAGGAAGCCTCAGGGGGAGGTCAGCGGACGCCAGCTCTGGTGTCCCAGTCAACTCAAACACTCATCAGGCAATGGTGTGTGAGCACAATGTGTTTTGTTCACCCTAAGAAATGTAATGAGGGAGAAGAAAAGGGGTTATGACACAGCGTAGGGACATACACTGTCTGTCTGTCTGGCGTTAGATGCAGTTTCATGGGGGGTTGTGAGAGTGTATGACGTTGTGCATTTAGAAACGCTCATATGAACTTGCTAGCAGGTACATGGACATTTTTACTTTTTAAATGAAGCTTCATTTAAAAGTAAAAGTAAAAGTTAAAATCTATTTTCCAAGAGTGAGCTAGCCAAGAAGCGCATATGCATTCTACATCTCACAACAATTTGTGGTGCTGGCTGTACTTGTGCCGGGTGGTTTTGTGTGGGATCTGTCTGATGTATGACTATACCTCATCTTGAAGTGTCAGAAACATGCAAATACATAATTTCTTTGCCATTCATCTTGGAATCTGCTCCGCGCTGCGTTGATAATGAACAGTGTGTGTCCCATCTTAATAAGACGCTTCCCACTGCGCCAGGGCCACCTCGTCGAACACAGCCAGGCCAGACCCGTCTCTGTCACCCCTGTCATCTCACATCAGATCCTGTTTCACTCCAAAGCGTTGCTCTTTGGGTAAAACCATTAACAGAGTCAACAGACACAAACAGGACCACATTTTGACACTCAGCCGCCGCCCTGACGTAACCGAGCACGACACCTGACGTGGGGAAAAGGTCACACGACTCGTCAAAGAGACAGGGGTGCCTCAGATGGAGGACACGAGGACTCAAAAATGGACGCCTCCCGACGGTGATGATGGACACATGGCTGAAGCATGGCCTTCTGGGAGCGGTGGGAGGAGTGCACGTCCTGCCGGGAACTGTCCCTTCCGGTTCCTATGTCCTGCTGACGAGTGGTGTCCTCGCTGATCTCACATGATGAGGCTCACGCTAAGTAGGCAAATCAAATGTGGTTAAGTGTGGACAGTTCCACATGTAATCAGGGCAGGCGTGACTGTCATCGGTGCTTGCAGAAGTTTAGCGGATATTCACATGGTTGCTCATTAAAATGGGCTTTATTTGAAATATGAGATAACATGTTGAATAAAGTGACTAAAGTGCATTTATTTCTATATATTGCATTGAAGGTCATGCAGAATCTGTAATATTCATTGACATGCATCATTTTAGCAAGTTAGCTAATAGCAGTTTATTTTTCTGATGATTTTTGGAAACTCAAATACCTGTATGTGCCTGTACATATCATTTGTGCAGTTTCCTTAGTTTGTTCATGTTGTCTGTTTGTATTCAATGTTGTTACATTATGTTCATGGTCAGGACTCTCTTGACAAAAAAGATTTAAATATTTGTGAGACTTTTAGAAAAAGACAAAGGAAAAAACATATTCTGACATTAAGACATATGTAATGCCTTCTTTTTGCGTGTTAGATAAGAAGATCAATAAAGCTCTCATATGTGTAAATTAAATATACTACACTCAGCATCCAGTTATAATAGACTAGCACAAAGAAAAGGGAGAGACAACTAGCCATTTGTCCTACCAGCACTGCTGTGGCTAATTCATTTACATGTTATATCTGGTTAGTTTAAAGTAAAAACATCACATTGCAGTGTTATGTTTAATATTCTTCATCTTCCAGCAGAGCCAGGCCAGCTAAGCTAACCAGCTGCTAGCGGTAGCTTCATACAAACACGAGTGGTATCAATCTGCTCATCTAACTCTCAGTCAGAATGCAAAATATCAAATATCTTCTTCCAAGGCATGGAAAAGTCTGACTGTGGCCATATAAGGAACATTAAATGTTTCACTTCCAGGTTCCTTGGATGAAACTGGCTCTCCAGATGTTGTAAAACTCTGTGTTGTTTTGGTGGCATCTCTGAACGTGGGTTTTTCCAGAGTATTTACACATGTAGAACAGTAGATTCACAAAGTGTAACAGGAGCAGAATGCCCAGGGCTGATAGACACAGAGAGGTTTGCTATAGAGAGCTAGTGAGGCAGGGAGAGAAAGAGGAAGAGGGTGAAAGAGAGATAGAGAGTCCCTGGGGCCCCATTAGAGGCAGTTCTGAGGGCCTGTGACATCTGACTGGATCAGTGTTCTTCAGTCAGAGGCTCTCCTCTTATCCACTCCTCTGCTGGAGTCAATAAACACATCACCTACGCACAAACACATACACACACAGTAACTGAGCCTCTAGGGTGAACACCAGATTAGTTCATTTAGAGAGGGTTTGATTCTTTCTCCTTGAAGGTGCACAGCTTACTAAAGACTTAATGAGAATGTCAGTGCTGTTGCATATATGTGCTGCATTTGGAATTGGACATTTTCAAAACATAGTCGTTTTGGAAATTGTTATTTCTTGACTGTGAGTGCAAATCTTTTTATGTGCTGCATAGGATGTAAATGTTTGCAGGAATCTAAAACTTTTTAGTGTGTAAAGAAGAGGCAGTTAGCGAGGACACGCGGCTAACTTGACAGAAAAACCAACTGACGAGCTGTAAACACTTTTCTCTCCAAGCTGACAGTGCGGTGGCACCAAGCAGGGTGAAACTTTGAAAGTCAAGCGGTCCTTTATCCATCCCTGCTCTGACCTTTCTGCTAGGCTGCCCTGTATTCACTGGCTGTCAGTGTGAGTTTGTCAGGAGCCATCCGTCTCTGTCCACCTCCACCCCCCTCCCCAAATCCCTGCCGACCCATTAGCCGATAGGATCCGGGGGAGCGGCGGCATGGCCAGCCTATGGGGGCCTCTCCTCCCTCCATCCCTCCTCCCCCGCAGCCCTGGTATCCACGTAGCACACAGCTCATCCAGGTACCCCAGAGAGGCAGAGCTAGCTGGCTATATATATATATACAGTATGTAGCAAAAGCATCAACACAGCACTACTGTCTGACGTGTGGCCCATGGGAGCTGCAGAGAGGCTGATAGCTGCTGGGACACAGGGAGAGCTGGTGGCAATGCTGCTGCTCTACACTGATCTGTAGTGTCTCAACTCTAACAGTCTGCATGTATATGGACCAGGAGCCAGATGCAGCAGCTGAGTTCAAACTCAGACTAGTTCTATCCTGAGTGTTTAACTAACTGAGAAGATTAACATTAGCTTAACATCTGACGTGTTTAGATTTCAGAGGAAAGCAGGTGGGAAACATGGTGGACCTGACACATGATCAAAACGCAGTTTAATAATGATGCAAACTGGGAAGATTAAGACAATATACATAAAAAACATTATAGAACCTTCTAAAAATATCAGGCCACATGATTTTGAATCAAGTTAGCATGTGCATATATTTTTGAAACACATATTTCTCCATGTATCCATGTATATAAATAAAACCTAGTCATACATTTAGAAAGGACTGGCTGCTAGGCCTCCTGAAACGGCCAACTTAGAGCTTGTGATGCATAGTGACTTCCTGTTTCAGCTGGTTGCTTTTGATTGGGGGGTGCTGCAGACACTTCCTAGCAACCAATTATCTTGGTCATCTTAATTAATATTAAAGTTTTAGCTAGCTACCCTGTAAAACTTAGGAGACATCTTACACTCAAAGTTAGTCATGCATTCAAAAGCTGGCGCAACCCATTCCATTTTTATGTTGATATATGTCATGTTTCAGGTAAATTCTTCTTACATAACATCACAATTTGATGTTAAAGTCTGCGCTGGCCTCAAGAATAGGAAGATAGACTTGATAGGATGATAGAAAGGGGGGCGTGAGGAAGAGAAAGTAAACGAGAGTTTGGAAAAAGTGATGCAATTGTGAACGATAGAAGGATAGATGGATAGCTGGAGCGATGGAGGAGGGGTAGAAAGGTGGAGGGAGGAGAAATAGACAGTGAGAGAGGGAGGGAGGAGGCAGTAACATTTGATTAATGGATGGGTGGTAGTGGGGAGGTCTAGGCAGACTGGGAGAGAGCAGAGTGACAGTAATAAAGTGAACCTGCTTCCCATTCATCTCCCTCAACCCATCTCCCGTCTGACTGGTAGGACTTTACACACTCTGACTAATGCCACGCTCCGCATGCGGGCACAGACAGGAGTGCCACACACGGCTTTTGGCTGCTATATGCCGCCACATAAATGAACACGCACCTTCTCATGGCCTCCCATCGTCGGCTTCAAGCTCATCCGGAGCTCAATCATTCATCAGCAGTGATGGCTGTCTGAGAGATCAACACTACCTCATCGCTTTTTATGGCTTCTAAATCATGTTGTGTATCAGACTCATCTGGCGTAAAACAATTGCTATCGTCGCTTTAACAACAGGTCAAACATGGCGGTCGTGTTCGCCCTGGGACATACGCCACACGACCTTTCCTCAAAACGCAATGTGAGCTTTTTGTATCAAACTATAACAACATGATGATGATCATGATAATTTGCTGCTGTTCTGCTGCATTTTGCCCTGCTTTTCAAGGATGAGTCTGTTAAGCGGCGGGGCTAAGGTAAACAGTGGTGTTTAGTGACCTTCCCTCTGGCTGCCGTAATGAGATGCATATCCCAAATGTAGCCTCATTAACCTGTCCTGAGCTGTTTCAGGTCACGTGTTTTACATTGATTCCGCACTGGGAAAACGTAACCCCTCCGTAATAGGGTTATGTTAGGGTTGTTACCTCTGCTCATAACACGCTGCCTTCACTCAGGCTTTCTGTAATTATAATAAATTAAACATGGCTCACAGTGGAGAAGATGAACCTAAATATTCATCCTTCTGGGATTGTGCGTTGCATTTAAAGTGAACCTTCCCTGACCTTGCTAGTGAGTCAAGAGCCTCACCCACATCCCCCTCAACCCTCCCTCCCCACCCAAATGAATATATTATTAGAGTCACTCCTGCATATAGTGTAGGTGAATGTAATGTTGAAATAACTTGTAGATGAGCAATCATTCATCTTTCAGTCAACTTCCACTGCGCACCAGTAAATCACCAGTGTTTGAAACCACGAAGCCTCAAGCGAAAATAAAATGTATGACTAAATTGGCTTAAATTACTTTGGCACTGACTTGATAAAAGACCCTCCATGTTATTTCAATCATTAGTGGTTTTAATTGCTCCTAGGTATAATGAACACATTACTAATTGATAAGGAAACCAGTAACAGTAAAAATTCCTCTCCAATGGGCCCCACCTGCATGGGGTAAATCTGTCTTCATATCAGCCACATGACTTTTGCCCGGGCAGACAATAGATTAAACAATGAATGAATGATTTATTAGCTGTCGTTGTCATGCTATTTAGATGGATGGGTGTACACGCGGCATGACCTCACTTCCTTGTTCTCTGCCTTGTATTCGAGGGTATGAAGAGAGGAGGGGGGTGGATGGGGAGATGTTGGCAGGGCGGGGCGGGTCAGGCACACCACTGGCCACTGACAGGACCCAGCCACTTGATCAATGATCCCTAGATTCGATATTGTGCCGGGGTGTGAGGCAGCTGCGTCTGAACTTCAAATACATATGGAGGGACAAAGGTGTGTGTCTGTAAACTGTCTTTGTGTGTGTGTGTGTGTGTGTGTGTGTGTATGTGTGTGTGCTTGTGTGTGTTTGTGTGTGTTTGCGTGTGTGCGTGTGATGGGATGGAGTGCCAAGCCAGAAAAGTAACTACCTTTACTCTCTTCCAACCTTACCTCCCCTCTCTTCCTCTTTCTTCCTCTCTCAAATGGGTTATTCTGGCGATGGCCCTGACAGGCCATGGTTTGGATTTTGATTTATGTTCCTGTGAAGCTCAAATCAAAGATTCCATCTACTGCTGCTTTATGGCAGCTGGGATGATGAATGGTGCAGTCTCTCGGTCAAACCAAGCCTCTGTGTCTTTGCCCCACATTTTAATTGCTAAAGTAGCCAGTCATCGCTCAGCCCTCCTACCCTCTCCCTGCCTCCTAACCTCATCCTTTCTCTGCTTTCCAGCCCATTGTCTCTCACCCTCTCTCTCATTCACGCTCAATAATATACCTTTATCTCCTCAAAATGTCTGCATGGTATAACTTTCCTTGATAAAACTTCAAATTGGCACCTAAAGAGTAGCCATGTGAAAAAAAATATAATCGCTACCAGCTTATCCAGATATTCAACCACTGAAGTCTAACAGACATCGCTTAATATTTAGAAACAGTATCTTGTCTTTTCATCTCCTCTACACTATTTTACACCTCCAGCGTTAGCACATGATATACAGCAAACAAGTCTGATGAGGGGGAAAATTCATTCCTGCATCAACATAAAAAGCCACTTTATTTGGAGGAAGAATGCGTAGATGTCAAGCTCTGATAGAGTTTATGTTTTCTCACTATTTTTCAAAAGTAAACACATTCTGCGGTACATGACATTACTAAGTAGGTTAAGTATAGCCCGGGGCCATCATCCATCAGTACAGAATGAAGCGAGCATATTCTGCTCGATGAGAGGTGAAAGTTTTCCACTGTGCCACGATGACATTTAATTTTTCACATCTCCTGCGTGTTCCTGGGATGAATTTTGGCAGACCTGGTGCAATTTAGCTGCTTGGCAGTTTGAAATTGGGCGATGAATCACAACGTGGATTCAATGGGAACCAGTCAGTGTACAATATTTTCTCTATGTCAGAATGGAAGGAGAGAGAGAGTGAGATACAGAGAAAAACAGAGAGAGAGAGAGAGAGAGAGAGAGAGAGAGAGCTGCTGAGGCTTTAGATGGTGTTCTCCAATCATCTTCCACTCACACAGCCTATCATCCCTTCCTCTCCCCCTTCAAAAAACAAAGTGCCAGAGTCGACCATTAGAAGAGGAGCCGTGTGTGGCTGCAGATGTCGAGCAATGGCGGAGGTCTTTAAGGTCTGCAGTTGGATATTTTGACAAAGAGCAGTGAAGAAAGAAATCAATAAAGTCAGGACTTTGCCAGTCACTGAGCAGAGCGCTGGAGAATGCAAAGCTCCTCTTCAACCCCTAGACAAACTCAAAATGAGCAACCGATAGACTGACACTGCCTCTGACACAAGCCATTTATTAGCCTGGCAGCAGAATATGGTGGATTGCACATCTGATGGTCTGTATCTAGGATTACCACACCTGAGGAGGAGACGTGTTATAGGGGACAGCATGCATGGTAACACTGAACTGTGTGGTAATGACTAAAAGCAACCACACTGCATGACGTCTGTCATACGCAGGTTTTAGATCTACATCATCCACATTATCAGGCATCCAAATGCAGTATAGTCTGACATGCAGGAACTGTGTCCAAGCACCATGTTTGCATCATCTGCTCTGCTGAGCACTGAAAAATTATCACCTCCAGTGGTTCTGTAGTGTGTGTGACTCTGCACTTTGACCTCCCTGTGGAAAAGGGCAAGAAAAAAAAGCAGGGAGTTTTTCTTCAGTGATCACACACATTTGAATGCTCTTCTGTCATCTGTGGAATATGTGCAGAGAAAAAAAAAAAGATCATAAATAGTGGTAACAGTACGAATAAAATAAACACTGATGATTGAATTAACGCAGTTTATAACAATGTTACATCAAAATAAAAACAGACAATTACAAGGCTCATAAACCAGTTGAAACAATGAACGTCTTAATTAGTGACGCTGATTGTTCAGGATTAATTCTTCATATAGAACATCCCAAAGCCTGAGCAAATGTCTGACCACTTTGTCTCTGGACCAGGATGCATTCAATTCTTATATGAAGACAAAAAGTCCCAGAAAGACAACGGTTATCAGAAGTGAGTCCCTTTATTTTTACTGTTTTTTTCTGCCTGACTGAAGATCATATTTTTTTATTTTATTTATTTAATCTAGTAATTATAAAAAGAATAATATAATAAGAATAATAAGCCCCCAAATTTGTATTTCAAAGAAACATTTGAAAAAAACTAGACAGAACTCTGAAATGGTAGATTTATTACTTCCTGTATAATCATAAGTGTAATGATACAGGAAGTGCTGCTTCTTATGTGACAAACAAAATGTTTTTTGGAAGACAATACTCTAAAGCCCTGAAAAAAGCCCCCAATCTGCTTCTCACTATAAGTGATGGGGTCCTACATGAACCCAGATTCCTGCCTCTGTGCTCTTTTCCCCGGTTTAAAGTGGGACACATTTGAAATAGAATGAATTCAGATGTTGGTGAGTTGTTCGGGGATGTTGCAAGGACACTGTCAGTCACATCTGATCAAACCACACCCACACAGTCCTGATGAAGCAGATTAGCTGAGTGTTTAGCTATTAACAAATAAAAGCAAAGGATGTTTACTTACAAATTTTAAATTTGTTTTTTGTTTATTTATTTGTAAATGTTTAATTTAACAGAGAAATAGTTAAAAATTAACTAATCAAAAAGCTGTAGCAGTGTCTGAGACCTTTGCATAACTTAAAGTAACTCTCATGTAAACCTTAAAGACCAGTCATCATCTGAGTCTAAAATTGTTTCCTTGATGATACAGTTAATGATTCAGATACAGTCTAGACATTGAAACTATGGTGAAAGGTGTCAGTTTTATGTGATGTCGTTGGTATGATGTCAATATGACTATCAACAGATGTTTTGATGATCTATTTTTGCTCCGAACGGCACGACTTACACATGGAAAATTCTCAACTGACATGACATCAGCTCGAGCTGTGTCTCACGCAGTTTGTGTGGCTGCTCTAACCTGTTAACACGGGCGCTGAAATGAAAACCAAGAGGTTTCTGCAACCGTCACGCACAGGTGAGGTACGCAGTACGGCCCGGGCCTCAAGTCCCTCAAACGAACTAGGAGTTTCTTAACAACTTCCTGAACTTTCTTTCTCGACCAAATGAAATATTAGACTGGCTCAGTGACTTCTGTTCAAAGACCTCAGACCTCAGTGAGAACTACTTTTTATACACCTCCCAAAGTGTTAACCATACCTAAAGCAGCCACGTAGCTAGACCTCACCTTTGGAGCATGTTGACCTGTGTGCTCAGCTCACTGATCCCCCCCCCCCCCCCCCCCCCCCCATCCCCCCTCTCCTTCGCTCCTGGATGTGTGAGAGCTTCCACTTCCACTGTGTAAAATCACATTACCCTAAAGGGGAAGACGAATGAAAGGATAGTGCTGTGGAATGGCCATAGACCAGTGAGTTGTCAAAGCCATTTAGGTTGGGGCGAGAAAGACAGAAAGGGTAAGTGAAGATGGAGAGAGGAGGGAGGAAAGCAGAGCTCTCATCAAATGATGTAGTGTTTTTCTGTGTTACAAATTTGACCACATTTCAAACACCTGCCTTTGTTTCTCTCCTTTGAGTGAGCTCGTATACTGATTGACAAACAAGGCATATCCCCCTCTTACAAAATGACCCTGCGTCTCCTCCTCACCTCTCGCAGTCACATACTTTATTTGACATCAGGCTGGAAAATGTAAAGTGAAATCTCTTTGTGCGTGCATGTGTGTTTAGATGTGTTTGTGCGTGTCATTGTGCGTACGCGTCTAGGGCGTGAGGATGATTCAAAGTGCCATTTCGTTGTGTGAGGACAGCCTTCACAAACACACTCGTCATGCAGAAGATGTTGTCATCCTCCGCCTCATTGTTTGTGTAAGTGATGTCTCCAATCACCATCAAACACGTGGAGGTTTCACCCTCCCTCTGTCACCCTCTTTCTCTGCCTTCTCCTCTGATTGCACAAATTGTCCCGTCGTCCTTCTGCTCCTGCAGTCTCCCATCTCTTCTGTCTCTGCTCAAGAGGTTCAACTTAGAGGGACTCACAGACAGCAGCAGATACACAGACACAGTGACAGTGTGCAGTATAATGAAGTGCTCTGTATCTCTTACTGATCAGTGTACTCTGCTGTGAGGCCTGTAGGACAGGGAAACTTTCAGATATGTCATGAAATGAGTATTTTGGGACTACTTAAGCCATGATGGCTGGAAGGAACATGAACATATCTACCATGGCAAACATATTCATATGTACAGTCCACTTCACATGCCTTTGGATTACAGGATGAAGCAGAGGTGAAAAACCTCACAAAAAAATTTGTTCAAACCCGGACCACCTCATTATGTGGAGGAGACACTGCTTTCCACTGAGCCACCAACATCACTGTCAGACTGCACAGTAGCATCTGATGTATGTTCACCTCTTATGAAAACATACAGAATATTTTGATATGTACAATATTAACTGTGCTCGTTCAGAGCAAATACCATTTGTTCTTTTACTTGGTGAATATATGTTGACATATATTCAGTTACAGTAATTGCATATATAGGCAGGCACATATGTAAAATAACAGAACAAAAAATGTTAATTTACTAAACTAAATAAACTAAATAAAGCATTTAAAGTCCCAGTGGTTTTGTTGTAGTGGTGGAGTCTTACAAACTCTCTATCAAATCTATTCAAGTACAATTTTGAGACACTAAGCAGAAGCTTCACCTCCAGCAACTATGACGTGAAATGCATTGTCACCTTGTCACAGAAGTTGAAACTGAGCTCATGATGAGTTGACTTTTGGAGATATACAGTTATACGACGACATACTGTATCCAATACACAATATGTCGCCCATAGGTTAGTGATTATGACATTTTATTATATATTATGTTGCTGCGCATGGTGTTGTATTTTCTGTGTGCTACCATGTGGATGATTTGATCTAGTGCTGTAGTGTGGACGGGGAAACATGATTTTTCCAAAAGGCTTAAGTATGGCTGTCATGTCAACTGTTGTTGAGAAGCTTGCTGGCAAACCCTACCTCATAATCCTTACACAACTGTGCAAAGGAGGTGGAAACCTGTGGCGTGCGTGTACCCAACAGAGGAGATTTAAATATTTGTCTGTGCTGTTGGTATTTTATTGTGAATGGCAAAATTTTAGCTCACAATTTTGGAGAGGTGTGAACGGAAGACGTGTGGATGTGGTCTTTGACACCTTTAATTAATACTAAGCTTCATTGGCATTTCAAAAACATTTTGCAGCAATAAAGGTGAAACACTCCGGTTGTATGCTGTTGATTTCACTGTAGCTGTTTTGTATTTCTGTATAGGTGAGTACTCCATTAGCGCTGTCTCTAGCCATTATAATGGAGCCAGTGAAGGCTTTTGGCAGGCCCATTACAGTGCAAGTCACCCCCACTCCACACCCACCTACCCAAATATCTCTTCTCATTACCTGATCGACCTGTTAGTATTCGTTACCAAAAGCTGTAGCTGCTCCCCGCAGAGTACTTCAGATAGATTTCCCATTTTAGATCTGAGCAAAGTGGAGTCAGCTTCGATTGGAGCCGACATCGGAGGAGTTCTTCAGGGCAAACCAGCTGTGACTGGGCTGATGTGTAGCTGTCACTGTGTCGTGACATGATATAATATGAAATGATATTGAACAACGCCGGTTTGGCACTAAATTGTTAGCAGGGCTTCAGGTCTGACAGCAGCCAGTTTATGGCTTTAATCCCAAGGTCCTTTAAACCTTGTTTGACATAAATTGAGTTTGGCTTCTTGACGGAGGAAAAAAGAGCAATGACAGAGAAAACACTTTCCGTTATTCTGTCTTGTTTGGTTCAAATGGAAACTTTTTCTGTCTGTGAAGTTTAATTTACTCTAGAGCCACAGTAAATGTAGATGTCAAAGTAGTACGGCAGTGGAGTGGGTTATCTTTGCTATCTGTAAAACCCAAGACGTGATTTTGACACCATTTTTTCCCTGTATACTTTACATTAAAGTGGCACCGTCTCACAGATTAAATGCCTATATCCACATAGTGCATCATCCAGACCTTAAATTACAATACTGAAGCTAAACAGCTTTAGAGGGTCATCTCATCTCATTGTTAGGACACTGACATCAGCTAGTGATCTGTGATAAATCTGCTATGTAAAGCCCAATGAACGAACACAGGTCTGAGGGACCCGTTACCATGACTAATGCCCCGACTGACAGCGAAAGATAAGACTCATCCTTCACCTCAGCCGAGCCCATTTCTCAGCAATAATGTTCATAATGGAGTCCTCCAGTGTCGTTATTGTGTGAATAATTTAAATAGTGATTTAGGTTATTGGGCACTGAGGTCACAGCCACAACACCTACCTAGCCTGATCCAGATGAGATACCTCTTTACTGTACATTTCTGAGAGGGACTTTCTTATGCAGCAGCAAAAATGGCTGGAGATGACCGAGAGGCAATGATTTGGTGTGCTGCTTAATTAGATGTTCCGCCGACATCTGTTTTTAAGAGGAAACTGCAACTCTGGCACATTAATTCACTTTGTAATGAATGACTGAATGTCAATGCAGGCCGTGAAATCACCAAGTGGAAGTATGTGTGTCTGTGTGTGTGCAACACAGTGATGCTTTTCCATCTGTTTGGCAAAAACATTCCCCCTCCAACACTGGCACCATCGCTGCGCAGTAGCCAGAACGAGGAGGGATTCAAGATGGCCTAATGCTGATTGGAATGCCTTTTGAATGGGAAAAATGAAACAAAGATGGAGTGGACATTATGCTGCTGAATCTTAGTTAAGGACGCTTCACAAGTGTGTGACAGTGTCATTAATCTCGTGAAATTACAGACAGAGAAACCAATACAACAGAATCACAGCCTGCTAACAGAAAATGTACATAGGAAGAACCTTTTTTTTTTTTTTTTTTGCTGTACTGAAATCTTGTGAAAATTCACACACACAAGGATGTTCATACTGCCAACATACACATTACATGAGTAGAGACATATTACCATAAAAAAAGTAATGTTACATTGCAGGAGAAATATTTTTCTGCTCAAATCTGGTAAAATTCAACAAAAAAAAAAAAAAATCCTTGTCTGTCTTCCAGATGGAACTAATGGGAGTAACCATGTTTTTCTCTCCAGCAGGATAAAAATGGGATGCTGCTTCCTCCCTGCAAGTGACTGACTGCAGTCCAAAGAGACCACTTGGCACCTGGAGTGACAGGCTGCCATCAGCGTGTAAAGATGCTAATATGAATTCTGATCACTCACTCATATAGGCAAGGGAATTACTGCCCATCACCAGTGTCTAGTGATTCTCCACACATGGCAAAGTCAAGGGGCACGCTGTAAAACCCAGGCAAATGGAGTTGGCACGACAGTCAAAGCCAGATTCTGCTTGACACTTCCCTCCTAAGTGATAGTGCTACAAGATGTGCTCTATAATATAATAAATTGGGAGCTCTGCCCTCAAGATTTCAGACTGATGAGAAATTTCTATGACAAATCCATCGCTTAAACTATCTCTGTCCTTCAATCTCCACGCCTGCGTGAGCCCAGGGGGGTCAAAGGCTAATTACCAAACAGGATAAGAGGCAGAGGAGGAGAAAGACAGAACATTCACATTTTTAAAAGGTGTAAATTTATGCAGATTATTTCTTAGACTGGAATGTCTTTCTGCTGTAATTCAAGAGGAAGAGGCACCTCACAAAGTATGACCAGAGACACAAGCATGCAGTCTGTTCTGGCACTTACCTTTGGTTTATCTCATGGAAGGAATGAATGAAATAAATTGTATCCAAAGAGGTGTTACTGTATCACACCGCCACATCAGTTATTATTTTCTTCATGCAACAGTTCAACCTTTTGGGAAATAGGCTTACTCACTTTCTTGCCGGTTGTTGGACGCCATAGTAAGGCACATCCAGCAGCCGGTTAGCTTATCTTAGCATATATACTAGAGTTTGTAATGTATGTGTCAGACACCTTCTCAGCCAAGAGCAGTGACAGATATAATATAATAATTATATATATAATCAGAAATTGAGCTTCAGAGGTGCTGGAACCTTTGGACAGAGCCCAGCTGGTTGTCTCCACCTGTTTCCTCAAGCTAGGCTAGCCAGCTACTAGCTGTATCTTCATATTTAGCATACAGACACACCAGTAGTAGCCTATCAATGTTCTTACCCAATTCTTGGCAAGAAAGTAGTAAGAATACTTAATACATATGCATCAGTATCTAGTTGACTTTTTTGTATGTTAAAAATGTGTTAGCCTACTGTTGTGAGGAGATTATGTGAAACTGCCATTATAAAGGAACACCAACACTTACATGCAAATACATGCATTTCTACAACTACAAATGCACAAGGCAACAAAGAATAAGCAAAAGTGGCAAATACCCCCCCAAAAAAAGCCCAACCTGACACAAAAGTCAGGCCAACACCGGCTGAGACGACGCCCGCTCTGCACCACTGTCCCTCCACTTCTCTCCTCCCCTGCGAATTCTTGCATCGCTCGGGAGAGTGATGATACTGTCTACTCTGCTAAGTCTCCCCCTGCCTGACATCTCGACACGAGGAGAAGGATGTTCCTGTCTGTCTCGTCACATCACAGCCGTCCTGATTCGGATCCCTCCCATCCAACACCCTGTGATGCTTCTCTTTAAAAAGCTGCCCGTCCATCATAAACATCCTCCCTTTTATGTTCCCCGCCTGAGAAGGAAGGGGAAAGAGAGAAATCAGCCCTCTCTCAAACACAAGCTGACAGCACTAAGCAGACTGACGTGACATCAGAGGAGCGATGTGCCAGACGTAGCTTTGAATTTCCATAACAAGGTAACACCACAATTATTAGTCACTCAGTGAGACCATAGCTCCTAAAACTTATTGAAATATTCCTGAATTTGTTCAGAATTGTGTGTGCCAGCAAAACCCAGCGAATCCATAATAGAGTTACAGCTGATCCTGTGTTAAACTTTTTTCTCTAAAAAGTGTTAATCATATAAATCATTGTTCCTTAATCAGTCTTTTTTTTAAACATTCTACGCAGTTCTGCAAGAGTCTTAAATTAAATCCCTCACCTTGACTCCATATAAATGTAATACTGTCAATAAAGGAGATATAAATAGATAGGGGTGTAACCATTCATAATCTACCTGAATATTTTAAAAGGGTCTTTTGGGCAATGAGGCAGGGAAAGAGAAGAAGAGAGAGAGACTTGATCAATTGTCTGAGTTCTGCCTCTACAATCAGAAGTGCGCTAATTGAAACGGTGTAGAGTCATCTACCACCCCTAAAGGATGAACCTTAGCACATTCTTCACAATAATTTACCACAAAATTATAAAATCTACTTTCGTCTCACATATGCCTCCCCTCTCCTGTCTGGACAATGATTGAGAAAGAGTTGCTTGTTGCCTGTCTGGGGAGCAGCACTGAGATAAATGTTAAGGAGACCTTTTCAATGCCCAACCCATTCAGTTTGTGAATGTTAATGTTTTTTAATGAAGACATGAACTGAAGACTGAACTATACAGCTTGATAACAGGGGGAAGTGTTGAAAACCAAAGGGAGAGTGACAACATTATAGCTGAAAAGACTTTTTTTTTTATTGTGAGCGGCTCGTGCTTTAGGGTACAAATGGCTCGGAAAAAAGAGAAATATGTAATATGTCAGAGGTTTAAAGAAAGATCATGAGTGTTTAAGGTGGATTGGTGGACATATTTTAAAGGTGCTTACTCTGAGCCTTCATCACATGTCCACCTTTCTCTGAGCTTTTCTATTTTCAGTGTGAGGCTAATGAATTGGGATCTGGAAAAGGTTTCTCTGCAGGCTTGCAATGAGAAATGATAAGAGATTATTTTAGAATGAAGATCAATGACAAAGTCCAAACGGTATGAGGAGGAGCAGCAGGAGGAGGAGGAGGAACAGGAGGAGCATGTGCCCTAATGTAAGATGAGTGTAATGCGCAACCCAAGGCCAAAGGCAAGAGCTTCATCTCACCAATTCTCTTTACAGGAGTGGAAATTACTCTGTGCCATACATAGCTGATTTACACAAATTAATGACCTGGGTTATTAATAGGCAGAGATGCATATATTAAACACTGAGTAAAGGTAGCTTTAATTATGCATCCTTTATAAAACCTGTTTGACTTCAGCGCCTGCCGTGTATGTGCATTTTTAAAATTAATCAGATTTTTTGAAAAACGAGTGTTAATATAGCAATTGTGCCTCTTTCTCCTTTTGAATCATCAGTTGCTTCTAATATATCTGTTCTACGCAATTTAAACAGTGACAATAAATTAAGAAAATGTGTATTCAAACAGATAATAGAAAAAGAGTCAGACATTATTTATTTTTATGGCTTGATTTAGCTGCATTGTCAGCCAAAGTACTTGTAATCGTCTTTTCTTTCGTATTATTTATGGTGCATAATATTCTTTGAGCTTTACTGTGGATATTTACACCAGTGCTGTTCACATTGCACCGGACACTTTGGGGCCACCATATGAGCGAGAGTTCCTGCCCTGCCCCTTCTTTTGTCCGAGGGGACCGCTGCACTGACAATGGTGTCACCTCTCCCCGAGGGGGACACCTCCGAGTGATTTGTGGTCGGGGAAGACTGATGAACTGCTATTGCCACCCTGTTTCTTTGCAAGATCAATTCTACATGTAGGAGTGTGCTTTATGAATGATGGAGACCTCCTCAAGCCATCCATACAGCTGCCCAAAGACACAGCCCCGGCCCCCATAGCACATACAAGGCAGGAATAAAGCAATCACTCTTCTCAACAGGGCCATGCATTACGCACCCGCACCCACACATGAACATACCCACATGAATACACAGATAAGCCAACAAAAGCACACACACAGACAAACACATGTTTCTGTTTGCAGGAAATAAATGGAAAACCTATTCAGTGTCATTTTGCTGCCGTTTAAGTTTTATTCAGAAGCATTTCCAAGAGCAGCAGCAAAACTTTGCCAAATAATGGAAGATTGGTCCTTAGTTTGGACAAAGTGTTGCCGAATGGGACTCAATATGAGAACAGAACTGTCAGTTTGATCTCTGACACTGCACTGCGCTGCTTCTCTGGACAGACCCATAACTGGGCGCATGGCTATAAGGGCGATCTGATGGTGTTGAGGGATCACTCACAGCACACATCTGAAGGCTGAATAGCATCGTGAATAGGAGCAGCATACATAGATGTCATGAGTCCTGCCTCCCGCAGAGAGGTTGAAAGCGAAAAGTAGAGTGCAATGAATACTTGAGTGTTCTGGAGGCTATGAAATTGAAAGGCCGCTCCCTTTTTTTTGCCAAAAGATTTCAATAGAAAAATAGAAGCAGCTCGTGCTTTTTAATCGCAACTTTGAGAATGATTGGGCGAACATGTGTGCAAATCAATGCAGGCTTGACAGACGTTCCTCTTTTATGATAATCCTGGTGTCAAGAGCAAGAAGATGGGAATAATGCAGCAGGGCTACCTGACATAAGAGAGAATCACACACAGTCCTGTGCAAAAAAAAAAAAAGAGTATGAATATATCTTTGAAAAAATATGCACACTTCCTTTATCAAACTGCATATCTTAAAACAACAGAATAATCCAATCTGTGCTTAAATTTTTTTCTTTAATTAAAAACATTCACATTCTGTTTCGCACTTTCATCAGCACAATGATGTTGGAGCACTAAAAGCATCCAAGACACAATTTGCATTTCACTAATTATATGCATAATGTCCTGTTTTTTGTGATGTGCTAAACAGCCAAACAGGTTGCAGTCTCTGGATATGAGGGGTTTTAAACCAAACAGCAGAGCAAGACAGATGTACAGCTGAGATAACTTCCATTTACAGTGTAAGCCTGGGAGAGCCACAGTGTAGAGGCCATATACTATTTATGGGTTAATCGATACAGTAGCTGGATGACACCATGTCCCTGCTACTTTCTGTCATGATGATGGCTCACTAATTTTGGAACGGCTGCTTTCTCCTCCTGCCTTCAGCAGCCTGCAAGACGGTTTAATTTGGCTGTAAAAACGCCAATCACCAGGTTACTTCTTGTTCCTAGGGGAGGTCATGATGGGGGCAAGTCCATAGGAGGAAATATATTCGCATAGTTCTCTTAGAGACACTGCTAACCCCTGACATCCCATTTGGGTTGTAATTTCATGTTGTTAAAGTGACAGGGACCCAGCCTCGGTGCTCTTAGAGACGGTGAGGCAGGGGCGAGTCTTCATCAGAGAGGCCTTTAATTCTTGTTCTCTGAGTGAGTATGCTTGTGTGTGCGTAAGTATGTGTGTATGTGTGTGTTTGCGCGTGTTAGGGACAGACAAAGAGGGTGCATGAATGTTGCCATTTTATGTGTGTTTGAGATTTCTCAGAGACTGAGCAGATCCACTCTCTGCTGCATTTGTGTGCGCACAAAACATGTGTGCGGCATCGAGCAACCACACGCAGCATGTTTTGGTATTTGTATGTATCTTTTTAGCTGGCAGGGGTCAGCTCACATCAGAGGCACAGGGGGAGACCTGGGACCGTCCCACTCTGCAGTGATACTGCTGGCTTGAGAAAAAAGAGAGACAAGTGGTGCAAAAAAAAACAAAAAAAAAACTCATTACCTTAGTAAGACTTAACGCTCCTTCCTTGAACTGGCTTTGATCTCTTCCTAATGTGGATATATGGGAGAACTGATGCTTTTACTGTGATGAAAGCTAACGTTTAACTGCTCACATTAAATTAGCGAGGAAAAGGCATCAGGCATGTTTGCGTTTTGGGCAGTGGGGTGGGGGTTGCTTAACAAAATTTTGCACCGGTTATAAGATACAGACTGCAGACAGTGTGAGCATGTTATTCCAATAGATGCAATTAACTGACTGAGGAAACATGTAAAGTCCACCACCATTGGGCTGGGTACTGTAGCCTATTAGCACTTCCTGTTATCAGCTGTATAGTTAACAGATTGTATTTAAGTCATCTTTTTTCAACTGTACATTTAGTCTTTTTTTACACTGTAAACCTTAAAAACTTGCTTCCTGTTTATACTATAAATACCTCGAGCTGACTCATTTTTACTGTATATGCTATTAACTGGTTCCTGTCCATACTGTCAACATTACTGATACACCAGCTTTGTACTGTACAATTACAAATATTGTTCTGTTTATTTTGTATATATGAAAATACAATCTTTCCTACTAACTCTACCCGTTTGGTTTACTGTTCACTCTGTGTATTTGTTCATATTTAAATTTATAAAAACATAGATCTACTTTTTCAACTGTTTGCATTAGTTTGATGCCAAAATGTGCATTGTGTTGGTCTGGTTCTGGTTACAATGACAATGAAGTGGAATCTAATGTAATCTATTATTACACAAGTCAATCAATAATCTTCATTGTACAAAACAAGTGAAATCTAATTAACCTGAACAAAAGCTTTGAACAGTTCTAATGTTTGAGAAAATGTTATTAGTGTGTTTTGGATATTAAGACAAAGACTGTAACAAATCACTTAAAAGAACAATAAGAGGCCAATAATAGACTAATAACTAGTTATGCAAGCAGCAAAGACATACATCCCCATAGCAATATGATCATGACAGATTAAAACTAAAATGTGATAAACGTTGAATTCAGTGACGATGAAGCCATCCGACACATGATCTATTGACATAATTGGAATATTATTCATATGTTGTTTGTGGTTTTGTGGCCGGTGGTAATCAGCCTTCGGTGTGTGATGATCAGCTAATAACCCATGCGCTGTGATTCACACGAAGAGCAGAGGTAGGAGGACACTCGGTGTGTGGTGTGTGGTGTCCGCCCCTCTCTGAGAAGTAAAGAGTTAACGGAGCGGTGGGTTTGCCCATTCTCCTGCTGTGAGTGACGCGATCGTCTCTCTTATCCCTCAACTTTGCCTGTTGCCAGACCAGGCAGCCGAGGTGGACGCTGGCTATCACCGCTGACATTCTGAACGCGACCACACCAAAAACAAAATATTCCCCGACACCGCCACCGACACTACCACCCCGTTTATTTATTTTTTCGTTGAGTTTTCGCCGCAGGCTGTGATTCCGTAACGATGATTTTTAGTTTTTCTTTCCATCGGACTCCCCGATGTTGTGCAGTCTACTACACGAAGGCGTGAATCTCTTTTGAGTAGAGGTGGATCTTCCCGGATACAGCGAGGGGGCATATCAAATAAAAAAAGAAGAGTTTCACGGAAATCCCCGCAAATAAAAATGCCACGGAGGAAACAAGAGGCGCCCAAGCGCGCAGCAGGTATGTGTATCCAACTATAATGTGCGTAAAAAAAAAAAAAACTCATTACCTTAGTAAGACTTAACGCTCCTTCCTTGAACTGGCTTTGATCTCTTCCTAATGTGGATATATGGGAGAACTGATGCTTTTACTGTGATGAAAGCTAACGTTTAACTGCTCACATTAAATTAGCGAGGAAAAGGCATCAGGCATGTTTGCGTTTTGGGCAGTGGGGTGGGGGTTGCTTAACAAAATTTTGCACCGGTTATAAGATACAGACTGCAGACAGTGTGAGCATGTTATTCCAATAGATGCAATTAACTGACTGAGGAAACATGTAAAGTCCACCACCATTGGGCTGGGTACTGTAGCCTATTAGCACTTCCTGTTATCAGCTGTATAGTTAACAGATTGTATTTAAGTCATCTTTTTTCAACTGTACATTTAGTCTTTTTTTACACTGTAAACCTTAAAAACTTGCTTCCTGTTTATACTATAAATACCTCGAGCTGACTCATTTTTACTGTATATGCTATTAACTGGTTCCTGTCCATACTGTCAACATTACTGATACACCAGCTTTGTACTGTACAATTACAAATATTGTTCTGTTTATTTTGTATATATGAAAATACAATCTTTCCTACTAACTCTACCCGTTTGGTTTACTGTTCACTCTGTGTATTTGTTCATATTTAAATTTATAAAAACATAGATCTACTTTTTCAACTGTTTGCATTAGTTTGATGCCAAAATGTGCATTGTGTTGGTCTGGTTCTGGTTACAATGACAATGAAGTGGAATCTAATGTAATCTATTATTACACAAGTCAATCAATAATCTTCATTGTACAAAACAAGTGAAATCTAATTAACCTGAACAAAAGCTTTGAACAGTTCTAATGTTTGAGAAAATGTTATTAGTGTGTTTTGGATATTAAGACAAAGACTGTAACAAATCACTTAAAAGAACAATAAGAGGCCAATAATAGACTAATAACTAGTTATGCAAGCAGCAAAGACATACATCCCCATAGCAATATGATCATGACAGATTAAAACTAAAATGTGATAAACGTTGAATTCAGTGACGATGAAGCCATCCGACACATGATCTGTTGACATAATTGGAATATTATTCATATGTTGTTTGTGGTTTTGTGGCCGGTGGTAATCAGCCTTCGGTGTGTGATGATCAGCTAATAACCCATGCGCTGTGATTCACACGAAGAGCAGAGGTAGGAGGACACTCGGTGTGTGGTGTGTGGTGTCCGCCCCTCTCTGAGAAGTAAAGAGTTAACGGAGCGGTGGGTTTGCCCATTCTCCTGCTGTGAGTGACGCGATCGTCTCTCTTATCCCTCAACTTTGCCTGTTGCCAGACCAGGCAGCCGAGGTGGACGCTGGCTATCACCGCTGACATTCTGAACGCGACCACACCAAAAACAAAATATTCCCCGACACCGCCACCGACACTACCACCCCGTTTATTTATTTTTTCGTTGAGTTTTCGCCGCAGGCTGTGATTCCGTAACGATGATTTTTAGTTTTTCTTTCCATCGGACTCCCCGATGTTGTGCAGTCTACTACACGAAGGCGTGAATCTCTTTTGAGTAGAGGTGGATCTTCCCGGATACAGCGAGGGGGCATATCAAATAAAAAAAGAAGAGTTTCACGGAAATCCCCGCAAATAAAAATGCCACGGAGGAAACAAGAGGCGCCCAAGCGCGCAGCAGGTATGTGTATCCAACTATAATGTGCGTAAAAAAAAAAAAACAAGGCTTACTATCCTAAAGCTGCGGATGTTACCTTTGTTTTGTAAAGCTCACTTTACAGTCACTGCATTTCCGTTTCCACTTTGTGTTTTCTAACGATGCGCTTTGTCACTCTTGGCTACTCTTGCGAGACCTCATAGAAACTGTTGTCTTTTGAAAACGGATGTACACTTTGTATACAACGATCTGCGTTTTCGCTCTCCACGCCGCGCAGCTACTGTAGTCCCATCGGATGAGTTGGCTGCTGTAAACTTTCGCTTCCTATTGTTCCCAACTTGAATCGCTGATAGTTCGCCGATCCCAGGCTGCCATCTACATTTGATCCGTAACAATAAACCCTCTCCAAAATAAGCAGTGTTTTCTTGATGGTGAGTGCCCGAGGCGTGCCATAAGGGGGACGTGAGGGCTTTGTGCGCATTTGATCCGAGCGCATAACTTCTTTGCACAAGCGGAAAAAAAGCCCCTACCTCTGAGCTTTTTTTTTTTTTCTTTTCTTGGGATAAGATAAACAATTTGAGGGCAGACAATGGGGTTTCGTGGGCTGGAAGGAGCCATAATCGACAGTTGCCATGTCTGATTTGACGGTTGATTGATTGGCTGTCATGCGGCTTTGATCTGATCCTTCCCGATTTGCATCAGAAAATCACTTCCCACCATGTGCTGCAGGCCCCTGACGTCACGTTTAAACCACTTTGAAAGGCCCTGTGTACTTTTTACTCTCTCTCCCTCTCTCTTTCTCACACACTCACATATATATACACACACACACTCACTCACACACACACACACACACACACACACACACACACACACACTCTCGCTCTCTCTTTCTTTCTCTCTTTCTCTCCCCCTCTTCCTTTCTCTCACTCTAATGGTCAAGTAACTCACCAAAAAGTGAAAGACGGAGGGACAAAGTGGTTTCACAGTGAGACATCACACACACAGACAGACGTGCACACTTCCAGTAGAGAACATCACACTCCCATGTGCACATGCTCACTTGTTCACTTCGAACACACACACACACACACACACACACACACACACACACACACACACACACACACACACACACTCAGTGGGTAGAGGAGGCGGGAGGAGTGGGTTAGGGGTTGTAAAAGGAGCCGTGTGCTATGTAATGGAGGGGAGGAATGGGTTTGCTCTGTCAGACCGGGCCGTCACAACGGCTTTGTTTCATGTTTGATTTAATTGTCTCTCCCCTGACAGGCCCATTCATCAATGGCTTTAATGGTCAATCAGAGACAGGCTGAGTGAGTGCTCCCATTCTGTTTAGCCATAAGCTGGCCTGGGCTTTTATTTCATCAAAATGCCCCAGCCTAATGTACATGCTCACTGGCTCAGAGTGGCCGCGGGGAGCACATAAAGAATGACTGAAAGCTTTCTGATTTCAGATCAGTGAGAAGGATGTTTTTTTTTTTTTTTTTCATCTCCTCCTCTCCTCTCCACTCTCTCCTCCCTGCTACACTGCTGTTTCTCTGTTGACGAAAGGGAATAAAAGGCTGTAATATAGATCGTTTTGTGTTTTTAGAAAACAACTTTTTCTCTCTTAAACCATGCTTCTTTGTTCATTCATTCATCTATTCATTTCTTCATTTTTTCATGCTCCCCTTCCACCCCTGTCAGTCAGCCTGTGCAGCTGCAAGTTATAAAGTTGTCAACTGTTCAGTGGCACACAAAGGGTGATGATGAATTGATTGCAGCACAGAGCATGGTGATAGAGAGAGCAAAGAAAAGGATGACAGATGATGGGCCTTGATTAGGGACTTAGGGGGAGAGTCAGCCCACTGCAACCTTGAGACTTGCATGAAAAATCTACCCCCCCCCCACACACACACACACACCCTGCTTTGCTCTCTCATTGTCTCTCAAACACACAATCTCTCAGCTTCTCCCTCTCTTTCTTTCCTTCCTCCGTCTGAGAGGGTTTCTCTCTCCACAGTGGAAAACTTGTTTTGCCTGCTTCATTAGCGTTGGTCCAATTAGCCGTGAGGCTGATGGAGTCCTGACAGGCCCTGTGATTGGAGATGACAAGCTCGGGGTGCCCAGCCCAATGAGGTTTGCCACCACTTTGATGTAATCAACTTGATATTACACAGAGCCGCTCGCCTTTGGTTGTGCTGTAACTCAATTTTCCGCTGCAGGTGACAAATGGGCCTGCGTACCTGGGTCAGGTCTGAGTGCTCTTAACAACCAAGGGCAGCTGGCCACGTAAACAGCCGAGCAAACATGAGAAAAACACTCTCCCCAGCTGTGGAAACACAGACCTCCTTCCTTTGCTGCGCTGCAAACCCGGAGTCCAGAGCTGTTGAAATGGCTGCAGAAAGTTGAAATACCCCACCGACTTAACAGGAAGTCGACATCGGCTTTACAGCACATGGGCAAAAAGACACGGCTATTTCACTGGAATGTCTAACCTGCACAGAATGTCTGCAGAGGGGTGGCAGTGTATTTGCAGTATTCAGAGTGTTGTGTGTGTCAATGCGCTGTCAGGCCACCGGAGAGAAAGCCACCCTCTCCCCTTTTCTCTGTCATAACCTGTACTCTGGTCATTTGTCTGGGAGTGTGTGAGAGTCCAACACAGAAGTAGAGGGGTGGGGGAGTCTGATGTGGACCAGGCTCCACAGCAACGGTCTCCTCTTTCTGCAGGGTCAGGATTATAGCTGCCAGACTGGCAGCCATCACTCATGTCTTCCTGTGTGTGTGTGTGTGTGTGTGTGTGTGTGTGTGTGTGTGTGTGTGTGTGTGTGTGTGTGTGTGTGTGTCAGATCAGCAGGCATGCACTTTCTGATTTGTTGGGTTTGAATGTGTGTGTGTGTGTGTGTGTGCTGTTTGGCTTGTGATAGTGATGAAAGGAATTGTAACTGTAGACCCCCTGCTGGGGTCAGGCCATAATTCTCTTAACCCTGTAGGCCTTTTACATCGCCCAGTTTCTTCTACTCCTCCTTTCTCTCTGTCTCTGCACATTAACTATACAGAATATATGTCGTCGTAGAAACACAAGACGTAGCACACAAGACGTAGCACACAAACATGCAGTGTTGGCACTAGTAAAGATACAAGCATTTACAGCACACATTACAGACACATGCGCTCATGTTGTGACTGGGTTGTAAAAGCAGCACTCATGTGAAGTAAGCTGTTTTTTATATCTGTCTGCCTTCCTGTTGTTTATGTGTGAAAAGCTTGCCTTAACGGAAGCAGCAGGGGAGTTCGAGTTGGGACCTAATTGTTCGGCCAACATACGGACTGACAGCGCTAGCGAGCTTTAACAACAGCACGCCTCTGCTGGCGTTGTTTGCAGGTGTGAGCGCGGCGAATGTTTTGGCCTTGCAGGCCCTGTTGCTAATGAAAGTCCTGTGGCTGGATTCCGGGGAGGTTGAGTCACGTCTGTGATCTATGTGTCTGATAAGTGCATACCTAATGAGGCTGTAAGCACCAGTGGAAGGAGGAGGAGGAAGGCTGACAGAGTGTTTCCCACAGGTATTGACAGATGCCTTTTTGTTTTTGCCATAAGCCCCGACTCCATAAATCCTGCCTGTGTAATGATAACAGTGCCACCCTGGCAGCCAGTGAGTGAAAGAGAGAGTGTAAGAGAAGAGAGAAAGAGGGCAGAGGGGGAGGAAGAGGAGGAGGTGCTGGTGGTGGGGACGAAAAGGAGAAGAAGAGCGGGGGCGGTGAAATGGGCCTTCTCTCTTTTTTAACACACACTTGGCAGATGTCAAGCCATAGGGTTGGACTCTGGGAGAGAAAGAGGAGTGTAAGTGCTGTAGTAGTGTCACAAATAGAAAACCGTTTGCCATCCACTCTTCCTTTCAGCTTTCAGTGTGCTTTCAGCCGAGGTTTTCAGCCGGGACTGCTGTCTGGGCACTGAGTCGGAGGCTTTGTAAAAATAGTCCCACCGCTGTTGTGATAGATGCAGCTGCACTGTGGCGACAATTGGGACAGACTGGATCCCTCCAACACACCTCCCACCCACCCTCTCTCTCTCTCTCTCTCTCTCTCTCTCTCTCATTCTCCCACCCCTCCCAGAGGTAGAGAGCGTCAGAGCCTGGTGGGATGTGTGCTCTTTTCGGGGAAACTGAGCCGCTCCGGTCTTCAGGGGTCCTGAAACCCAATCCAGGAGGAGAATAGCTCGGCCATGCCAGAGAGCCGATTTCCTTTTCAACAGAGTCATTTATCACTGACCCACCCTTCGCTTCTGACACGGTGACGTGTGTCATTTATCAAACAGGCTTTACCAGACACACAGAGAAGGGAGGTGGATAGGGGGCAGAGAGGAAGAGAAAGAGAGAGTGAAAGAGGGGAAAACAAGACAGAGAGTGGACAGAGGGAGACAAAGAGAAGGAGAGGAATGGAGAATGAGGTGCAGAGTCAGTGGAGAGACACACTGGAATGGAGAGCTAGGAAAAGAGACGAGTCGTTTTTGTGTGTGTGTGTGAGAGAGAGTTTTTCCAGGGAAGAATGAGTTTTCCTCAAACCCTTGAGGAGACATGTTTGGGAGGGGAGATTTTTTCGAGATGACAGGGAGGATTGAGTTACACTGAGTTGTGTTTTGATGAGTGACAGAATGTTCTTCCATGACACATCTCTAGATGTCTGAATGAAGGAGAGAAATATGCTTTGTGAGTATAAAGGTCCGACAAGTGTGTTAGTGTTGTGTACTCATAATATATGCACAGCAGACATGCTTAGAGGCACTGTAGAGGTGTGTGTGTGTGTGTGTGTGTGTGTGTGTGTGTGTGTGTGTGTGTGTGTGTGTGTGTGTGTGTGTGTGTGTGTGTGTGTGTGTGTGTGTGTGTGTGTGTGTGTGTGTGTGTACACGTGTGGCCATATGGTGTCAATGTTTAATGTTCTAAGAGTGAGTGTGTGTGTGTGTGTGTATGTGTGCTGCTCCCTGATGAGCAGAGCTGACAGGTATCACTCATGCAGCAGCCTGGCCTTTAAATGAACCCGAGCTGCTCTGCTCTCCCGTGGCCCTAACAGGCTCTCTCCAAGATGGATGCTTCTTTAAAAATCAGATTAATGATGGATACCAGGCTTATAGTGCCATTTATCATGAAGAATATTATTTAGGCCGGCCGTGTATGGCTGTAACTGGAGAGCCAGGACGAGAAGAAGCAGGGTGGAAAGCCTTAGACAGACACTCACTGTGTGATGGATGGCTGAGCGCTCTCTCTGAGTGTTACTAGACACCAGTGCCGCAGCAGTAGGCCATAATCAGATAGCCCAGGGATGTTTATCCCGCAACTACACTACCCAGATTGCCTTGCCTGGAGGGTTGCTTTATGAAAGGTGTAGTCTGTCATTATTATCATCTTTAAAAAGTTAGTGGAATCATGAAAAAACTCTAGACACCGAAGGGCACACAGAACTCAGACTCAGACTCAATGGAGTTTATTGCAATTATAGATTATAAAATGATCCATTGGATCCAATATAACCCACTGTAATGATTACCTAGAAGTTTCCATTTAGCTTTGCCCAGAAGTGTCCACAGCCCTGCGCCATTCCCCAACAATCATGAATAAAAGAGTACAGTGAGAGGTCAAGGCAAGGCCAGCTCTGCTGCTGCTACAGAAAAGTAAACCCAAAAAATAGTTGTTTTGTTTTTTGGCCTCTTCTTGTTCCCTCTCTCTGTCTCCTACCTCCTCCTCCTACACACTACTGTGATTTATGGTGCCCATCCATCTTTAGGCTGCGTCCATCACCTCCTCGTTGCTAGGCGATCATGGCAGCAGCTGTGTGTTGTGAGAGGGGTTTGGTTGTCCCACTCCCAAGCCCCAACTTTATTCCCTTCAGCCCCCACCCTCCCCCTTACCCTAAGATTCAACTTTAAACACGGTACCAGGTTTAGTCACAGCCACAAACTACAAACTTAATCCTAGTTTCAGACCTGAGCATCTCTTTGTTTCACCGTTAGCCCCCGTGTCAGTTCTATGGTCCCAGCCGTATCTTCAGACCTACATTAGGCCTGATCGCAGACCTGCTCTGAATTGTAGATACAGCTTATTTAAACTACAACCTTAATCTCAGACCTACAACAATGTCTGTCTTACCCCAAACCATAAAGGAAAATCACATTTTTCAGTTAATATTTTCACAGTTTTCTTTCAGTCATGATAATATATTCTGCTAGTAGAGAAACAAGGACACAACAGCAGCAAAAAGTCAGACACCTGGCCACCCTGCCATGACCCCAGCATGATAAAATTGAGACAGTTTGATCAAGTAAGTACAAGGAGGAACAAAGAAAACATGAGCAGATCAGTGTTTAAA
Source organism: Seriola aureovittata (assembly GCF_021018895.1). Classification (NCBI taxonomy): domain Eukaryota; kingdom Metazoa; phylum Chordata; class Actinopteri; order Carangiformes; family Carangidae; genus Seriola; species Seriola aureovittata. The sequence continues at coordinate 19,973,281 of NC_079373.1, forward strand.
CAGGTCCAGTTTAATCAGTTGCAGAAACACACTGCTGGAGGTGAAAATAAATATGAAGATTGAAATTATTAACTAAGCCGTTGCAAAGTTTTAAGACTTGCATGCAGTTTTTCTATACACTGACAAGTGTAACAGACTGTTCAGGTACACTTGTCTACCTTTCCCGATAGTTTATTTAGATTATTGGGTTAAAATTGACATATTGTTTAAAATCTCTAACATCACTAGTATTTGCAAGGCTTCAGGTATAAATCTGTTTTGCAAAATCCCGGTTCCTCCGCAAAAATGTTGGCAAGTAAAAGAATTCTGGTCTAAACTGTGAAATTAAGATGTAAAATGGGAAGAAAAAGTCAGACATACAGTAGTCCAAGTGTTGGACCAAGTTCACAGACAATATCCTAAACTTAGTTTGTGCCCCACCTTCATCCTCCTCTAGCCTCATTCACACAACCTGATGACCTTTTAACAGCATTGTTATGTGAGGCTTAAACAGTTCAAGGAATGGGGAAATAAATAGCAGTTCTGCTTCATCGGGCTTTGCTCAAGAAAGGCGAATAGAAAGAATGATGGAAACAAGGAGGCAGAGAAGTGGGTTGAAGGAAGTTTGACTGACTACATATCATCAGGCGAGACAGACTCGATGTGTATGTCGGACTGGAACACCGTCTTCCCGCAGCACCTCGATCCTTATTACTGGCCTTGGATCTGCACCTGTGGAAGCTGTTTTTGTCGGGGGTGTTTCTTTTTTTTGTGTGTTTGTTTCCGTTGTGTTTATCGCTTATTGTGACTGCATCAAGTTTCAAACTGGGTCTTTATGAGTTTGGTCACCTCGTTCCCTTCCGTGTTAGCATTAGTAATGGGAGGCCTTTATGTGTTTGTGGCTCGTCTCATGTCAGATAAACGAAATGAATTTTCAGGTCTCGAAGGTCCGCATGTGCAGCTGGCAGCTTTGAGGTCATAACACAACAATCGGCCGAGGGTCGAATCTATTCAGTGTCTGTGTCGTTCTTTTACCTTTTTCCCTGTGTCTCTCGCTCTCTGCCTCACTTTCTCTTTGTTTCTCTGCCTGACTCTCTCTCTCTCCCTGTTTCTCCTCTTACTATGTGCATTGACAAGGTTCAGCCCTAAGCTTTGCCTGGGGCCAGAATGATCTCTCTGTTTTTCCCATCTCCCATATCACACATCCTGCACTACAATCGGCGGACACAATGTATTCACAATGCCATCAGGGGGTAGAGAACACACACAAATAAAAACTGACAAAGACATCCATGATCGCTTGTAACATGATAGCTTGAGATAGCTTGAGAATAATGTAGTAGCAGAGTTATGCATTAAAAAAAAAGAAGCAGAATGTGAGTAGCACTCGATAGCCTTCACCGGTCATATCTGAAAAGGCGACTTAATGTCAGGACTTATTAATTGTTCAGATGGCCACAGATCACCTGTTACATATTTTCTCGTGGGACTTTCAGCCAGCCTGTAAGGATCAAAGGGAACGGAGACAGAGAACTAAGTTTGATTGAGTGTGTTACTTTGACAAATGTGTACAACAGAAAGGCATTTTAGGTATGTTACTGATCTGCTGCTATTTTGACAGAATGGGGCTGTTTTTGGACTAAATTATTCTGATCTATTTAAAGAGTTTTAGGCTGCTGGGAAACTTGAGAGAGTGGGTGGAAGTCTGCGGTTTGTAGCTTTTTTTTTTTTTTTTTGATTGAGACTGGGGTGACTTCCTGTCCTGTAGTGTTCTGGAGCTGTTTCCTGTCAGTAAGAGCCCCCCGCTGAGGGGCCGTGTTGGTTTAAGGGCGTCAAGGTCCAGTTAAAATACTGTACACATGTCAAGAAACTCTTGTCATGTTGTGACACAGTTTAACTCTCTCCTCTCTGAGCCCCCCGCCCCCCATCTGCACCAACCACCAATTGACTTCAAATATCTCTGCCAATGTTGTAATCAAAGATCTTGGCAACTAGGTCTAACCCGCTTCCTATGCGATAAAAAAGAGATGATAAAAATGATGCATAGTTTTAAAATTTGTTAAACCGGTAACATTAGCCGGTGATCTGTTCTGTTTTTTTTTTCTTCTTTTTTTTGTTGTTGTTGTCTTTGAACAACGCCATAAATGTTTTCTTGTAATCTTTACAGTAAGCTATGAGGGACCACCCATGTAGAGAGTTTCCTCTCCCCTCCCTGGATCCCTGTAGTGTCTTTGTGCATGGTACAGTTCTCTATGCGTACAGTAATAAAGTTATAAATAATGAGGTAATCAAGCTATGCAACCCATGCAAACATTGTTTTTCCTCTTAGGGTGTTAATTAAGCATTCTCATTTCTTTTTTGTATCTGTATAATACACTATAATGTACACTCTGAATTGTACTTTATATTATTGGTTTTTGTATGGCCCAAGCATTTTCTTTTTTTACCAATTATTTCACAGAGAAGTAGGTGCTGCTGTCTGCGCAGCGCCCTTTTTAGCATAAAAGAAAACAGATGAAATATTGTACTCATGATGACCGCACAAAGGACTGAGCTTTTTTATATCACGACGCCTGTGGCAAGGTTGTAGTGTTTTGGTTTTTTTTTCAGAGACCAAGCAGTCATTTGGGTATGAGGGGTCAGACTCAGGTAGAGTTTTTAATGACACATCCTGTTTATCCCGCTGCTGTTGGGTGTGATCTGGCTCCCAGACTATGGAGGCCAGACCAGGAATATCCACTCTGGTCATCAAGGGGGATTTAAGAAAACAGACTGGAGTTAGTTGTAGTCAAATTCACAAAAATATACTCAAATGTATATGGAGATTAAATGGTGTGCGTGTCTGAGGCAGTTACAGGCTTCAAAGAAGTGCATAGATTTGTACTTGAGAAATGCATGATGGAATGTTTCTTAGGAGTACATATTATCACTCTTGCATATGAGGCCTATTTAAAACACAGCATCAAAAACAGACAGTGCTTTCAGCAGCACTTGAGTAGAGAGAGAGAGAGAGAGAGAGAGAGAGAGAGAGAGAGGAGAGAGAGAGAGAGAGAGAGAGAGAGAGAGAGAGAGAGAGAGAGAGAGAGAGAGAGAGAGAGAGAGAGAGAGAGAGAGAGAGAGAGAGAGAGAGAGAGAGAGAGAGAGAGAGAGAGAGAGAGAGAGAGAGAGAGAGAGAGAGCACCTTCCTGCTTAATCACCCCCTGTCCCTGCCCTGTCTGTTGTTCCCGATCGTCAGAGCAGCACTGCAGTATTTCTATCAGATGATCTCTCCCTCCTCGTCTGCGGCCCTTATGTTTATGAAAATGATACTCCACAGGAATGCCTCCTGGAAGCCAAGATGTCACTGTCTTTCCTCATCGCTTGCATCTACGTGCGTGTGTGTGTGTGTTTGGGGAAGGGGTGTGTGTATGTGGGGGGGGTGTCATAATTGACTGAGTAGCTTTATTTATAATTACGTGAGAGTGTATTTGAGGTTGTGTATCTTCTGCATGTGAGTTTTACATTTTCTGCAGCTTGTGTGTTTGTGTGAATGTGTTACTGCTATTTCTGTGTGAGCCGTGACTGAGATGTTGATTGTGCAAATGTGCACCTCCTACCCTTCTTACCCCCCCCCTCCAAAAAGGAATCATTCATGGAACCTAATGATTCTTGTCTTTTCCCCACATGGCATCAGCTCACTTTATCATTACAAGAACACACACACACACACTCTCTGTCTCTTTCTCTCTCACACACACACCAGGAAAACTCATATATTGGTCCTATACCATATGCTTAGATATTAGTTAAGACCGCATCCAAGAGTATTGTTGTATTCATAATCCTCTTCCTTTTTTTATTCTAAGGGAGCCTCTATACTCCCATCACCTTTTATTAGCTTGATAAATCACCTCTGTTGTCAGTCAAGCCAGGGAGAATAATTGGATGTGGTTGTCGCCCTCTGTGATGGATTATCAGTCATTGGGGATTAAATTAACAGATAGTGCTCAGACATAATGGTTTTTGTTTTGCATTTTAAATTGCCTGGGAGCACGGCTAGACTCTGTAGGTTTTATCGTTGGTCCTTTTGGACTACTCTCCCCCTCTCTGTGCTATCTAGGCTTAATGACAAATGAACAATAACCTATAGTGCTACAGCTCTATTAGAGTGAAATGTAAAACATTTACTACAGAGTTAAGGCACAGAGAGAGAGGCCAGGGAAGGCTTACAGATATGATAGCATGACATGAAATTGGATATAGCAGTATTTTGATGACATAGCTAGACAATATGAAGAAATATGTGGCGTGTTTTCTTGTTGAGGAAGAGAAAAGTGACCTGACAACTTGGTCAAGCGGTGTGCCCGGCTCGCCTGATGCAAGCTGACATCTGTGACCAGCTAGTCAGGACACAAACACATTAACTGCCTCATCCTGGCTGGATTTCCTCCTTCAAATGAGAATCTGACACAAATACCTTCCAGAGGAGAAGTGGAAGAGAAAGTAAAGCAAAAGCAAAGAGGGTGTGGGCAAGTCGCTTGAGCGCTGGTAGCAGTGAGATATCTCCCTTGCATGTTTGCCCGAGCGTTAGCGATTTACCTCCTCGCCCCCTCTTCTCCATCCTCCCAGACCCCTCCCTCCCCTCCACGTCCACATTATCATAATTGTGTCCAGAACATGAGGGGCTGGGGAAGTGATCATGTCATTTTATTTACACCCTGCTTGGCCCTTTTTACAAACGACATGCCGCTGACTGCCAAGCGGACTGGGGCCCGACGACATCTTTTGATCAGGGCTGTCGGGACCTATCAGCAGAGAATGGCAGGTAATGGATACCCAGTGACAAACCAAATCTCCGGGAGGACGAAGAGTGGGCCGCACCTGCCAGGTCTCCATTAGGCCGGCCTCTCAGTGGGGCTGCCTGCTGACTGTGCCCCCAGGGCCCAAATCAGACCAGCGCCAGCCGCATGGCTGCCTAGAGATTGGCTGTTAGCACTGGAAATGAGAGTTATTTCAGCTATGACATTTTTGTTTAGACTGGACGTGTATGTGTGGGGCGGTGGAAGGGGGGGGGTGAAGGATTTAGTCACAGTGTGTGTGTATGTGTGTGTGTGTGCCTGTTTGTCTCCACATGCACAGACTCAACTGTGCCCAAACCATTAAGGTGTATACCTACAGCTTCTTTCTGTGACATTTGTCTTAGTTTACAATATTGTCCAAACGGCCTCAGACCTGTCCACAGGCCATCCACTGTTTTCAGACATTATTTGTTTTTCCTTAAGTTGAGCGGTTTAGTGAGTGAGGTGGACAGGAAATGAGGGAGGGGGGCATGGTGACAGTGCGGAAGAAGGGGGTGAGCGGTGGGTGAGTTGGCGTTGGGTGGGTTGGCTCACCACCACAGGAGACACAGAAGTTTGTGTGTACATATGTGTGTGTGCATACATGCAACCACATGCACACGCTGATCGTCTGTCTCCATGTGAGCAGCGGGCGCCAGCATGCAGAGTGACACGTTGCTTGACAATCCTCACTTTCATCTCGTCCTCTTTATCCCTCTTTCCCCTCTGTCTCATTTTATTCCTCCCTTTATTCTGTTCTCTTTCCTTTTTATCATGTGTGAAATTTCTTTGTATTATGTCTGCATGACATTTAACACCTGTTTGGACCGTTGAGCTTTGCTTTTAAGAATGCAGCTTGAGACCAGAGTATTGACTATCTCCTACATGTTAAGAAACTAATGAGCTCACTTCAGTCCAGATGACATTGTTGGCTGTCTATTCAACATGTCAAAATTTCACAACAAAATTCTGACATCTTTCTCTTGAAATTCTTGAAGATGTGCTCTTTGTCTGTGCGTGTGTGTGTGTGTGTCTGTCTGTGTGTGTGTGTCTGTACGTATGTGTGTGTAATCAGAGAAGAGGCAGATGAAGAGGCGTCAGACATATTAACTGACAGATGGAGGTTGATCCAACTCATTTATTACCCCAGAGGAGAATGCCACAGTGAGATTGGGCTTCATTAATTTCAGATTTAGTTTTCATTTCAAGCTGTTGCGCCCTGAGATAAATAAAATGGCGCATTATGTTTTTGCCAAGATATTTCTTTTTTGTTTTCCTCCAATAGAAGGAGTGAGAAGAGGGGAGGCATAAGTTCCGTGTGGCTGGGGTAGTATATAAATACAGGCTCGCCTAGAGGAAAATAACACCTCAACGGTTGATGAGGTGAAATGGGATGACTGTAATTTCTCAGCTCAGCTTTAAAGGCTCCCACACAGATGGCTCATTTATCCCTGGGAGTCCTCGGGCACACATAGCAGGGAAACTTTTTCTCCAGTTATTCTAACATGGCGTTTTCACTCCCTGCAATTTAACTCATCTCTTTCTTTCTCTCTTTGTTTCCATTCTGCTTGCAGCCTATTCTCCTGAGGAGCTGACAGAGCACACTGTGGAGGATGAGGAGGCGGAAGCAGACGACCTGCCCTCAGCCCCTCAGGATGACCTTCCCATGAAAGATGAGTTTGTGGAGCAAAGCGTTGGGCCTGCCAAGGAGCAGGCATGTGACCAGGAATCAGCTGGGGTCGCAGAGCTCTCGGGACAAGAGATGGACAGTGAGTCGCATGTCAGCGAGACCAGCGACCGGCTCTCAGACTTTGAGAGCCCCTCCAGAAAGGCCGAGGGCATCTTGGTCACACCACCTCTGAATGGTGGCACTAAGACACCTCCTGTAGGCATGGACACCTTAGAACAAATGAAGGCTATCTACTCCAGCTTCCTCACCGGCCCCTTGTGGTCACCGCTGAACTTTAATTCCACACCGCCACAGGCGCAGTTGTCGGCTACTACAGAGAAGCCGACTCGCAGCAATAGCACTAGTAGCAGTAGCAGCTGCAGCAGTGGTAGCTATGACTGGCACCAGTCTGCAGTGGCAAAGACACTACAACAGCATCCTCCCCAGAGCCGTCACCCTCCTCAGTCTGAGCCCAGCCTCTTCAGTACGGTCCAGCTCCACAGGCAAAACCCAAAGCTTTTCGGCTCAATCTTCACTGGGGCCAGTAAATTCCGCTGTAAGGGCTGTAGTGCTGCATATGACACCCTGGTGGAGCTGACGGTTCACATGAATGATACAGGCCACTACCGCGATGACAACCAGGACAGGGCAGGCAGCGGCGCAAAGCGCTGGTCGAAACCACGTAAGCGGTCCCTGTTGGAGATGGAGGGGAAGGAGGATGCCCAGAAAGTTTTGAAGTGCATGTATTGTGGCCACTCCTTTGAATCGCTCCAGGACCTCAGTGTCCACATGATCAAGACCAAACACTACCAGAAAGTGCCTCTGAAGGAGCCCATGGCCCCTGTGGCAGCCAAAATCATGTCTTCTAAGAAAAGGGGACTTGTGGGGTTGGACCTCACGGCCTCGCCACGTTCTAGAGAAGGAACCCCCAAAGCTAAGCACTCGCAGTCAGACCTGAGCGAAACTTCACAGAAACCTTCCTCCAGCCCCTACACCACCCCTAACAACCGCTACGGCCACCAGAACGGCGCTAGCTACGCTTGGCAGTTTGAATCCAACAAATTCCAGATCCTTAAGTGTATGGAGTGTGGGAGTTCCCATAATACACTGCAAGAGCTGAGAACCCACATGATGGTGACAGGACACTTCCTGAGGGTGACCAGCTCTGTGGGAAAGAGAATCAAAACACTCCCTGAGGCCACCTCCCCCAACCCTGGGAGAGTGGCCACACCTACTGAACAGAGGGTCCAGTCTGTCCCGCTGGCACCCTCCACCTTCTCTCCTCCGCCTCTTCAAACTACAACAACTCCCCCCGCCACCTCCCCTCCTCTCAAAGAGATCAAGAAGGAGGAGGTTGAGGAAGAGTGCACTAAGCAAGAGGCTGTTGGAAATGAAAAGCAAGTTTCAGTTTCTATTGGAAAGGAGGAAGATGGTGAGAAGGAGGAAAAATTTGACATCTCAAAGTATAACTATCTTACTGAAGAGGACCTGAAGGAGAGTCCTAAAGGGGGCTTGGATATTCTCAAATCACTGGAAAACACTGTGACATCAGCCATCAACAAGGCCCAGAGTGGGAATCCAAGCTGGGGAGGCTACCCCAGCATCCACGCGGCCTACCAGTTCCCCAGTGCCCTCAAGCTCCAACAAGGCAGCATGGAAAAGAATTCCCCAATGAAGTTCTTGTTCAACGGAGGGGACGGAGCACTGTCCAAGAACCAGCCCCTCATTTCCCCTCCACTTAGTCAGTCCTCCCCCTTCCCCAGCAACAACTTCCAGGCGATGGAGGATTTAGTGAAAAAAGTGACTGAGAAAGTAGCGAAAGTGGAGCAAAGGGTGAAGCAGTTGTCCCCTAAGAGGGAGAACCATCTCTCCCCTTGTAGTAGTGACGCTGGTGAATCGCATAAGGGAGGAGAGTCTGACTCACCTCGGGAATGGAGGGCAGTCACCCCAGCCAATAGCGACAGGGGAAGCCATAGCGACAGAGCATCCCCGGCAACAGAACCCAAGAGGGAGACAGCAGTCAAATCCCCGCTCGCCTCTACACTGAGATGCAGTACCGCCATTATTACTGGCCATACTCCTCCAGAGCAGCCCTTTGTCAACCCTCTAAGTGCTCTTCAGTCAGTAATGAACATTCATTTGGGGAAAGCAGCCAAGCCCTCCTTGCCAAACCAAGATCCCCTGAGCCTGCTCTCTAGGCTCAGCCAGAGCATGGCTGAGAGGGCTGCTGTGGCCGCTCCTCCCTCACAGACCAAAAAGCAGGAAAGTGTAGTCGATAATAGTTTTTGCCAGCCCAGTGATGACCAGCCTATGGACCTCACAAAAGGGAAAAGTGAAAGAGGAGGGTCTGTAGGCTCAGCCCCCCTAACTCCCTCATCCACAGCCTCCTCCATCTCCCCCTCCTCTCTTGTTACTCCTGCAAAGCTGACCGTGGTCTCTCCCTACACATCCACCAGCCCCCTACATGAAAATGCATTGTCGGATATCTCAGACATGCTGAGGAACCTGACGCAGTCCCACCATGTCCCAAAGCCTCCCACGCGGTCCCGGGTCGCAGATAAAGCTGAGGTTGTGGGGTCCACTCATGACGACGACGACGCGTCCCTGCATGGGCACAAACGTAAGGGTCGTCACTCCAACTGGAACCCCCAGCACCTCCTTCTTCTGCAGGCCCAGTTCGCCTCAAGCCTGAGGCAGACATCAGAGGGGAAGTATATCATTAATGACCTAAGCCCGCAGGAAAGAATGCATGTGTCTCGTTTCACAGGTCTCTCCATGACCACCATCAGCCACTGGCTGGCTAACGTCAAGTACCAGCTAAGGAGAACAGGCAGAACCAAGTTCCTAAAGAACCTGGACTCCGGTCAGCCTATATTCTTCTGTAGTGACTGTGCTTCGCAGATCCGAACCCCAGCAGCTTATGTGTGTCACCTGGAAGCCCACCTAGGGTTCAGAATCAGGGACCTGGCCAAGTTGTCCCCCAAACAGAATGTCAGGGACTCCCATTGTCTCACAGAGAAACTTGTGCCCCTGGAGTCCTTCCTGTCTCCACAATCACAAGATGACTGCAGTAGTAATGGGGCAGTGTACCGCTGCCAGCTCTGTGTCCGTAAATTTGCCACTAAGCACGCCATCAAGCTTCACCTCAGCAAGAGCCATGGGAAGTCTCCAGAGGACCATCTGCTCTATGTGTGCGAACTAGAGAAACACTAAATTACTCTCAGCAGTAGACATACTGGAAAACATATGTAGAATGACTGTCCAAAAAGAGAAAAAAAATCAGAATATTTGAAAAGTGTGGTAATGCACAAAGATGCCATGAACTACTGTTAAAGACGTCAGCACAAGGTGTTTACATCTATTCGGCCTATAAACATTTCTGATTTCTCTGTGTTTCAAAAGACATTTATTTCACATCAAAAATATACTGTAGGTCAAAGATATTCAGCCCAGTTTGTTGTCTCCCTCACTCTATGTACACCTTTATGTACATATGTGTGACAACAGAGGACAGATTCATAATCACGGTGAATCTCTTGACTAGAAGGTCGGCAAATAACTTGAAATGTATTAACTATTGTATTTATTTTGTATTTTTTGTGAGTTTGGTTTTGAGTTGATGGTAGACTGCATGTTCAACAACTTTTACCGTTATGTTTGTACAGTCCTGTCCTGTCCAGATTTTAAAATGCCCTCTGGTCATTTTTTCAACACCTTAAAAACAGCCAAATGCCTGGGAAAGCTCCTTAAAAGAGTCTGCCAAACAGCAAAAGTTCATCGCTTGTTTTTATGGTTTTCTCTGTACAGCCTCTTGATTTTCTTGCTGATTGTAAAAGCTGCCTTGTTCTTTATCATTGAGTAAGGGGCACTTAAAATCCAGGTATGTGTAAAAATGTACATATAGTGTATAAGCTTACAACTTGCTGTTTAAATTATGCATACTTGTTATATTTCCTAATTTAAGAGGACTATGACTATCCACTGGTGCAGAGCCTTTGAAGAAGATTAAAAGGACATTGTTTTGCACAATAGTTTTATAAATGTTATTTGATAAAAAAAAAATACAAATATGTTAATGCCTTGTGCTTCTATGATTAAATTGAATTAACTGCTGCATTAAAACATTTGTTTTCTTTCATATTTACCAATCAGAGAAAATTTTGTAGATAAAGGTGCTTTATGAAACTCAACACGCCCTATTGTCCAAAATGTCGTTTCCAAGCTGTTATCTAATTTTTCACCTGGCTTACTGGAAAATCACGCATCTCAGGAAAAAAAAACAAAAAGACACACACACCCCTCCCAATTGTTGTCCCACATTGTAATGACTAAGCATTTACAAATCATCTGACAGATTGCTCACCAGCCTACATCTGCAGAAACCCTGAACAGGGTTTAAAAACCCTCAGCATTTATCTCTGCAGTTGTCTTCTCAACCGCAATTTGTCTAGATATTCCTGGTGATTTCTGTGTCGTCGCGTTGTTGCGGGGCGGACTCGAGAGGTGCGAGTGGTGCCACTGCCTGCAAGGCGTCTGGCAGGTGGTGTGTGCTGCATGTAAACCACCAGATGTTTCTGAAACGAGCCACTGGAGGAGGAGGAGGAGGAGGCAGGCAGGCTGCAACAGCAGGCAGAGTGGGCTGATTACCACGGGGGCTTGGATGCCATCAGGAGCCCTGGGCACAGACAGCAGATCTGGCACACACCTGGACTCCAAGACTGTCCCTTGGAAAAAATAAAGCGGATCCTATATACGCGCGCTGAGACAAGCTGACAGTGGTGCAGCATGCGCAGACAGGTGCTATTCCCTCAAAGCAGGCTTTTGGATCTAACAATATTACTGGCAGGTGTTGATGCCATCAGAGTAGTCACAATTCAGGCTCAGTGCCATGTAATGAGAAAGTTTTTTTTTAATGCTTTCTGTATGCATGATAAAAGCCAGCGCGCACAAACATACACACACACACACACACACACACAATTACTCCACACATTTCCTTCCATCTACCTTTGTCTTATTTGAAGATGCCTGGGGACACCATGTTCTTTGTGTTTGATGTTCCCAGGCTTTGCTTGTCATGACGGACTGACTGAGTGACTTGGGGCCGGGGAAGTTATCTGGTTACTATGGTGACGGCCATTTGCCCAGCCTGTAACCCTGCTCGCTCACTCAACAGAGGACAGCTCGAGTGCAGCACACCCATTTACTCTCTTAAATCTCATCATCTCGCTTCAGTTCCTCCCACCCGGGAACAGATTAATTAACACACACACACTGTGTCCTGACCCCGTCTTCTCACACAAACTCATTACCGCCTCAGACTTGCTCCCGGCCCTCCAACGTTTAGGATACATTGGTCTAACGTTGTGGGAGAACCCAGTGATGACTCACATCTGACAAGCAGAATAAAGCCCTTAACAAAGGATGATAATTGAAAGATGGGATTCAGACCGGTAGCCATTGATAATGCAAATGAAAAAGGCTGAGCTGCCTTATTGAATATCTTGTGAGTTTTCCGAGCTTACCAAGTCTATGCAGCTATAAAATTATCTTTCAGACATGATCAATTTTTTTCTTTCAACACTGTAAGTGTTGATGAATGCTTTAGGCTCGGTGATGGACTCGGGGGTGAGGATGGTTGGGGGCGTTAATGAGATAGTTGACACTTTGGGGGTTAATGAGGGGCTGGAGGGAGAGGGCTAAATGATTGGACTTCTGCTCGAATGAGCATTATAGTGGCTGCTAGAGCAGAGCAATGTAGAAAGTGTGGATCTGCTATAGCCAATTATTTAGCATGAAAAACACAAAACTCCTCTCAATTGTATTTTTCTGCGATAATAAAGAGGAGATTAGATGTGTTATCCATTGTTCTTTTGTCTTGACTATCCTTGAGGGCTGGGTAGTTATAGACGCCGATGTGCCTCAATGCTCCTAAAACAAAGTCAGCAGTGAAGGGGGAAGAAAGGAGGCGGACAGGACAGGGATAGGATAGGAGCAGAATGAGTCCCCCCACTCCTCCACTCCACAGATCTCCCATCAGCTCTTGTCATCCCTCTAATGAATATCAGTTAAATTGCTCTGTGGATCTGAGGAGTTTGGATGTCAATGTGATTTGTGCAAGTGTGGCGGATGGAGGGGCCCAGACTAATGAAAGGCGAGCAGAGCCTGACAGAGTGATGAGCATCAAGCCCATCAGACCAATCACACAAGAGTGGCTGACAGCACAGACAGACCGACAGCTGAGGAGGAGAGGCTATGTATTTAGGAAAACAAAATGGCTGCCAAAATAGTGGCGGATGTCTTTAGAGCACATTGATATATATTGCTCCTGTCTTCGTGTGCTTGTACAGTTGTGTAAACTGATACAGGCTGCTGTGTCACGAGTATGCAGCCCTGAAAAGCCATAAATTGTGATTTCAGTAAGATTTATAGAAGCCGACTCTCTCTTGTGTTTTTAATGCTTTGCGTTAATCAGAGGAAGTCTTAAAAATATCAACAGGTTAAGTGGATAAAATGGTTTAATCACTATTAAAAAGGAGCAACAAATCAAATGTTCCTCTAAGTCTCTTTGGCCTGACATAAATTGATTTTTTTTTAAAAAAAGCTTTGAGGCTCCCGAAATCCTTGCGTGCCAAGACGGAAGACGTGTTGTCCATTCATGCAGCCTCCATACCAAAGGTGACACGATGTCCTCTGACAGCAGTGCAGGAGTCATGGGTAGAGGTGAAGCTAGCTTCACCTTGGACCTCTGACCCCAAGTCTCTAATGTATGGGAGAAATCACGCACCTTTATGACAAGCAATGTAAAGGTCACTGTCCTGCCTCCGTTTGTGCCAGAGAGGAAACATCGCATTTCATCTCTACAGCATCAACTGTAATGTATGTAGATGGCACAAACAAATGAAGCAAACAATAACACGCTTAAGGTTCGTGCGGGAGAAAGTGGGGAACGAGGTGGAGACAGAGACACCGAGAGAAAGAGACAGAGAGGTGAGTTTAAGGTGGTCTGATTTCCAAATGTGCCTTCACTAGTGGATGCGGGTTTTCATGCTGCTGCGTTGCAGTGCGCTGCTGCCTGAGATAGCTGTCAGAGGTATTTTGGTGTGATATCTGACAGATTTGCTAAAGATACTCGTCTCAGGGCACTACTCTATATATCGTTAGTTTAATGCACAATGACATGACCAATTATAGCGAGCTCCATGCTCAAATAGCATGTCAAAACCTGTGTATCAATCCATTAGATCCTGTCTCCCATCACATTAAGTGGTACCTTTAGCTATCTGTTCGGCACGTAAAGAAAAATGCTGACAGAATGGAAAATCTGCCCGTGCTGTTCACAGAGCTGATGTCTTTTGGAGAAGGAGGCTGTCTCTCTCTCTCTCTCTCTCTTTTAGCTCCTTCTTTGTCTTTCTGTCTCTCTCTTTGCTGCTCTCTCTCTCTCACTCGCTCAGCCACGAAGCGCAAAATGCATAAACAATACATCTAGATAATGGCCTGCATTGTTTACTTAGCTCTGAAAATGTATTTGTGCAAAACTCTAAAATGCATTTAGGAGGAATCATTCACTCTGTGTAAAGCCTTGTTGACATCGGGGTGCTCTCAAAAGCGGGGAAGTGTCATAACAACATCATATATCACTGTATCAATTGGAATAAAAGGATGTGATGTATATTACTTGGAAAAAAACAGTGAATTTGACCAGTAGTTGATCTCCCAGTCTCCCTGCACCGACCTGCTTTGTCGGCCATGACAGTGGGTGGGAGGAGGTATGTGATTTAGTGCAGTTGGTCCTAACAACCTCTGTGTCCTTGTGACGAGGACACACAGCCTCAGGGCGCTGGCATGGAGGATGTGCCTTGGACCGCCTGGCACCTCGCCTGGCACCACGCGTGGCAACACGTCCACACTCTGCCGCCCTTCTGATGGATTGGCCTGTCTCTGGTGCCACCTTCATGAAATCACTTTTTGATTTGTTGTCATGTTTTTCTCCTCTTTTTTTTCCCTGCTACTTGGGTTTTTCACGGATAAGAACACCCTCTGGTCAGGTATTACAAGAGTGATTAAATTAACCTTCAATAAATCAGCATAATAGAGCATTACCTGTGAGTTTGTGTGCGTGCCTGCCCGACAGTATGAAGGTGTGCGATCAGGAGGTCAGCATCAAATGTCCATCCATGACTACGACATGAAACACAGTTGCCCCGTGGCTGAAGCTGCTCTTTTCAATGTGCCATTTCACAGGAAACACATCAATAAGGCGCGATTACAAGGCTGACAAAATTAATCTCAACTGTCATTTCACAGAGCTCGGGTTTGAGAGTGCTCTGATCAAGTTACATTAGTGTGAAGCTACTGAATGATTTGGAGTGGAATCAAAATCTATTTGACTTCCCTTCTGTTTGGCTAAGGCTTATTATCACCGAGAACCATTTCCTATCAGATACAAATGACATTTGAGTGCGTTTTAATCTAGGTTTCTGTATTTATTTAATACATATAATGCTATAACTACAGAGTTTTGTTATATCAGCTACTAGTGTAGGAACTGACATCTGAGGCAGAGAACTAGTAGTATGACTTTTAGTGTGAGTGCACATAGGGCTGCAATGCAAAAAGTCCATAGTCCTTTAAGTGGAGGTGGAAGAAATATTATAATATATTATAATATATTAATAATACCTGAGTAAGAGTCGAACTACCACACTATACAAACACAACATTACATGTAATATACCTGGATTTAAAATGTTACTTAAAGTTAGAATCTGTGAGATTTTATTAACACCAAAGCCTGTCCGTGATTCAATTTATGTTCAGCATTTTTAAGCAATATCATTCAATGCATTAACATTCTGTAATTTCTTCTCTATGTAGTTGTTTCCATTGTTAGTGGGAGAGCATTTAAATTTCCTTCACACACAGGGATTCACAGGAAACTTTACGTAAGTAACCCAGTGTTACTGTTGTACTGTGTTCCTGGTCGTGTTAAATTGCAGGATTACTACTTTAAGTATATAAGTATTACCACTGAAGTATTATTGCTCATGTATTTTCATGTAAGCAGCATTTTAATGTTACAGGAAGATCCCACTTCTAACTAACTTCTATGTGCTGTTTATTGGATTAATCTGTAACACTGAATCACATTTTACAAAGTAATCTCATGGTTTACATGTAAAATCTCAGTTTGAAAAGTAACTAGTAACTATAGCTGTGAGACAAATGTAGTGGAGTAAAAAGTACCATTTTCACAGGAGTATTGTACTGAAGGACTGTCATATATTCAATTGTAAAATTTCAGTTTTTTTAATCACAGTTAACAATGCAGGATTCTTCTTCTGATAAATGTCATTGTCTCGAATTATAAATTAAGTCAATTACTGACTTTACTGAGAAAGTGATGACTAAAACAAAATTGTTCTCAAAACAAGCAGATTTGGCAGACTTTGTTTCAAGCTAAAGGAATATTTTGACGACTGAGCACTTAGCGGTGTGATTTGTTAAGATGGATAGCTTCTTTAACAGAAAGTCACAAACACAATTTTCAACACAGAGCTTACTGTTTCCCGTCATGAAACTCATTCCTGACAGAGAAACAAGCTAAACCTCAGACAACTCATTCTTTCCATCTGGGCCTGTCTTCAGTGTCCTTCATGAGCAAATCTTGACAGCTCTGTCCATAGAAGGAAGGCAAACTCAGGACATCTGCTTCTCTGCTTCACAGAGACATGGCAGAGATTTTGACACAGGGTGTCAGGGTAATCTGACAAGACAAGCCTCATGTTTTATCGGACCGTTCAAAAAATGTGCCGCCGTCGCTCTGGCTTGTGTCTTCCGTACATCATTCTGTCTTCTCCTTGACTGTTATGCATTGCGTAGGTGGCACTGAAATGGAATGTCCTGTAAAACAGACCAAAGAGGGGAGAGAAGGAAAGAGAGAGAGAGAGACAGAGACAGAGAGGGAAGAGAGAGAGAGAAAAAGAGGAGTCAGACCCGTGACCTCTTCGGCCGTGCGATGTGTCTGGAGCTGGCAGGGGACGCAATTGAGAGTGACACTCCTGGTTGGAGCTGCCAAACTGCCACTTCCTGTCCTCTTTATTCACACATAACAGGAGTTTAAGCCGGACATCTGAAGAGCGGAGAACAGACATGTGTCTCCTTGTACAGCCATCGCTTCTGACTGTCATTATTGTGGTTCACGACCACGACTGTCAAAATCACAGTCCAACACCCATCTGCCAAACAAGGACAGAAAAAAGGGGGGAAATGAAAGGAAATCAGTGTGATGGGTCAAGATATGAGAGTGTGTCTTTCTTTTTCTCGTAATTGACTGAAATATGAAACTTTCTTCATCATCATTGTTCCCTTTGTTCAACACTTTATGCCTCCCTCTGGTGTATCATTGGATTTGGGAGTCCTCAGTGGCTCAGTGCGATCAAATTGCTGTAGAATTGGAGAAATTTGACTCATAATTTTGATGTTTTGTGTTGAATAACCCTTTAACTTTGTTAGGATCAAGTTTGTCACTCCTCCTCCTCTGCTCTCTCCTTTAATGGCTTTGTTTTTCTCCTTCCCAGCATCCCTAATAATGCTTGCGTCTGAGATGGGTCACTTTCACCAATACAAATAAGATTCAAAGTCATGTGTCCAGCTCCAGGTTTTCATTGAATTCTGTCCCCTCAGGTCAAGTTTGTTTTATTTCTCTGATATTCCTGTCCTTCCTGCCTTTGTCTTACAACTATATTCATCTCTGTATCTGCTCTTTTCTCTTTTTTCTTTCTCTCTCTTTCCGCATAGACACACTCTCTCTCTCACTCGCACACGCGCACACATTATCCTTGGGCTATTACCAGGATAAGTCAATTTGATCCATCCAAGGCAGTGGATGTCATTTTATTCATATATTTTCAAGCCTAGTGACTTTATTAAAGGCTACTGCTTCAATCTATCCTGAATGGATGAATGCACCCACTGATGAAACACAGGAAAAAATGAGGCCCACACAGCCTGAAATGACCACAGCCAATCAGCCTGTCATTTTCAAACATGTTCACAAATTCTGTATTTTATATGAAATCGAAAACAGCTTGGTGGCTCTGAAGCTTTTGGCACAATGTTTTCTATTCATCTGTGAGTGAAGAGACAGAGAGCTGCCTGCCCGCCTTCCAATGACAAGAGAATGGCTGTTGAGACTTCCAGCTTGGGGGAAAAAATTAGATGTTACAGTCAGTGGAGGCACGGAGCAGAGAAAGTTGGAGACGAGACAAAAATGTGTCTATTCATGCCAACTGGTGTCCTGACCCTCCTCCAGGCTGCCATTGCCTTCTGTCAGTAGAAGGAATTAAAGGGCCATTCACCAGACATGAGGACTTCCACTTCTTTTCCGACCAGGCCTCATCCATTCTCTCCCACCCTGCTCTCACTGCTTTTCAGGTCTGTCTGATACCTAATAGGTGCTGAAAGAGTCAACTTCCCACAGAGGTTCATTCAGGAAAAAAAGCGGGCCCTGTCTCTTTAAGGTGAATATGGAAATGCCAGAGTGCACATAGCCAATTAGTCTTCCAGAGCAGAGGGGAAGGTCATATAGAGTTCAGAGTGAGAGCGATGACTGATAGCTGTAGAGGGACTCTGGTGTCTGCTGCTGCACCTCAAAGACCAGGCTTCACTGGATGTGAACAGGTCAGACTAAGCTGGGACCGGACCAAGGACGGCCAGGGCTAAACTTAAGTCACAGTGCACTGAGTTCTGCTCTTGACCGCAACAACAACTCGCACAAACTCCTGTTCTTTCTCTGGTGAGATATGTCAACCTGAAAAGCTCAGATGATATTATAGCTGTCAGCTAGCTTTTCAGATGTAAAAAAGTTGACCAAACCTGAACTTGAACTTACATAAGTTTGCTGAACACCAACACCCGATCAGCCTTCTCCTCCTGTCATTTCCAGCTGAGAGATGACGATTTTCTGTATTAAACTTCCATCTTAAGAAGTGGCTCATGAGAAATCGATCACTGAAATACTAAAATTCTACTTAGTAGGAGATTCCAGAATTTGTTAACTTAGGTCTTATTCTCATATTTTGTCCATAGTACTTTATTCACAACCCTGTGACAGAGATATGGGAAACATATTTGCTAAAGAGACACTTCACTTGTGGCAAGCCCCCTGCTGTTTTCCAAGAAAAAGCTTGGATTCACAGAATCTTTCATCCAATTGAAAGTAAAGACATAAAATAGGCCCCTAGATCCATAGAAAAACCCTGCACCTGTTGTAGTGTAGATATATAGCATAGCAAATCCACTTTATGCCAAGGAAGTGACCGTTTATAACACAGTTACATTTGGCAGAGGGGGCTCTGCTCTTTGATGGAGCTCTCAAAGAATTCGAGCAGCAACGAGGGTTCTGCTGGGACAACTGCAGCCCTCGTCTCATCATAGTACACCATCATAGCTGTGAACATACATCATCATTAGATGTTGGTGGAGGAGTTGCAGCAGCAGCGGCAGCAGCAGCAGCAGCAAACAGTGTTCCATGAGGAAATCAGCAGAGTAATAGTAGTCAAACAGATGCATAATACTGTGCATAAATAAAGAAGCTGGCACCAATCAGCTGACGTAATATTTAATAATTTAAGTATTGCATCAGCTCTAATACTGAACTAACTCAAGGCTCCATTTTATGGTCAATTCCCTCACTATAACTTTCTTGCTGTATTCATGTGCACGACGGTTTGTTTATGTTAGTGTGAGGCCGTGTGTGTGTGTACTAGAAGATGGTTGTGTCTCTCTAGACAAGGCAGGTTTGACCTACTGCAATTATTTGCTAAAAAGAGACTCCAGTTGTAGCTAATGGCTGTGCAAATTAACCAACTAATGAATATGGTGTAAAATGTTGAAAGTGGATGACTACCTTCCCCAACTGAGATCATACACACACACACACACACACACACACACACACACACACACACACACACACACACACACACACACACACACAACCTTTAAATATACAGCTGTTCCCAGAGTCTGAAAACCTAGTGCAGGAACTATGCTGTGCTGTTTGCCACAACAGCTGCACAGATTTCCAGATTTCAACTTCTGCCGGACTCAAAGAAAACATATTGGGATGCTTTCTCTCAAGATGAAGTTTTTCAGAGAGTCCAAAGTGGCTTGAGTGCTCTGAATCAGTCTGTATTTCACAAATCTTTCAAATGGAGGCAGTGAGATGATAAAACATTGGGGAAAAGTCTCTAAATTTTCCTTTAAAAAAGACAGACATATCTACTTTAAAATGATGTGTAGAGTTCAAGTAGTTGATTGGTATTACACTGAGACAACTACAAAGAGAGTAAATTGAGAAGTTTAGCACCACCCACAGACGGTACTGAAAGTGAACACACAGAAGTGGAGGAACATCACAAAGAGACATTGCATCTGCAAGGTGACCGAAATCAAGCTTTGATGACATCCTGTGGTCGTCTCAAT
Organism: Seriola aureovittata; assembly: GCF_021018895.1. Taxonomy (NCBI): domain Eukaryota; kingdom Metazoa; phylum Chordata; class Actinopteri; order Carangiformes; family Carangidae; genus Seriola; species Seriola aureovittata. The sequence goes on from NC_079373.1 coordinate 19,993,234, forward strand.
GCCTTTCCTGTTTGACTTAACCACGCAGAGCTATAAACCAGAGGCTCCCAAAGCTGTAGAGGAGAGAGATATGTGCTAGCGCATGTGTGTGTGTGTGTGTGACAGTTACAGAATCTAAATTCATCTCCTCGTGCCTCGGAAAGCTTCCCGCAGCCCTCCACTGCCTCTTCCACCCTCCTCGACTATCAGAGCAGTATCGTTTTGCAAACCTCTGCGGTGATGTTGTCAGGCTTCTCTCTGTGAAGTGGCCCCAGCCATAAAACAACAGTGACGTGAGTGATTGATCCAGCAATGAGGATGGCAATACTCCTCTGCATCAATATGAAGGCAGCCTGCGGGACTGGAGCCCTTTCAGACAGCTCTCTGTTTCTCCTCAGAGGAAAAATCCATACACAATTGATGGCAGTTCAAAGAGAGGCTTTATTGTGGGATATCAAATAAAACATCAGAGAACACAGAGAATGGGAGAGAGAGATAGAATGAAAGAGTGCACGTGAGTGAGTGAGGGAGAGAGGGAGAGAGTAAGGGTGTGAAAGAGGGGGAGACAGAAAGAGCGATCTGCATTTCCGCTTTATCTCCTTTTTGCACCTGAATGGTAATGAACTGGCTTAGATGAAATGGAGAGACTTCATCGTTTGCAGAGGACTTGCAAACAGCATGTGGATGTCAACAATATCTATGGCACAATTACACTATATGATACTACACAAAAAAACGGTATGCAGATACAGAGACCAGGTGATTGTATGCGAATGAAGACAACCCAGATAGGTCGGTAAAGGTGTTAAGTATTTATAGGGTTATTTCAGGGTATAAGAGAGAAGTGCAAGTAAGAGGGAGAGATATCAGTCGTTTCCTGTCTGTTCTCTGCAGCCTGGCCTTCGGCAAACCCCGTTATGATTTCATCAGCGCTGCTTCTAATCCACTTACTTAATGAAATACATAATTAACACAGCTTAATTGTGGTAGGGACAGTTTTGACTGAAATCATTTCCTGTGGACTCTGTTGCTGTAATTGAATGTGTTCTTCACACCCGATCAAGACCTTTGGGTTGAAGCAGAGGTTTGCTGGCTTTTCCCTTCAGATGTTTTCTTATTTGGTTAAATACAAGGTTTCATTTTCATTGTTTGTGTTTTGTTGTTCATCCATTTGTTGCAGGAACTCTCAGCAATCAGACTTAAGTGATCTGATTATGATTGATATTTGGGTTATATGACCTAAAATTATACAAATTAATGAAGAGTGCATGCTTTGTCTGCAGTTTTGTCAGAAACAACTGATCATATTTTGACTGCATTAAAAAAATATATGTAATTCAGTGCTGCAGATAAAATGTATTTTAATAATTCATAATAGTTCTGATGAGTTGCCTTAATTACAAGTCAAAACAAGGTAATACATTCAGTCATAACTGGCTGGTTTCATTCATTGGACATACAGTGTTTAATGTTGCTTTGATTTCTAATTCTCTTCATTTCATTCTCTCGCTCTCTCCTTCCCCCGCTCTGTCTTGCTTTTTGGTCGTGATTGATCGATGTGTCAGGTATGATGGGGCATCATGGCGTTACTGCGAGTTTGCATCTCAGGCATGTGACTGCAGCAGATGGCACAGCTGAGTATTAGAGTGGGTTCACCTGCTGTTTGCTCTCCTGCTTCCTGCTTTACGGCTATCAAATACCACCAAGGGAGAGCAAAGGAGCGAGAGGGAAGGAGCGAGGGAGGGAGGGAGGTGAAGGAAAAGTTGCAAGGCAGGCAGGGAGAGCAGGTTTTTAGAGAGAAAGAGCAAGAGAGAGAGACAAATGGGAGGGATGGATAAAGGAAAAATACGAACAGAGGAAGATGAGACGAAGACATGATCCGCTAGGATGAGGGAGGTTATGTGTGATTGTGCACACAGGGGTGATGCAAAAAAAAAAAAAGAGGGTGCAGAATGAGGACTTCAAAAAAGGAATATGCCATATTCTTTCAATGATCTCTTTCTCTTAATTTCCCTTTGTGATGTTCTCCTTTTCCTCTCTCAAAGTCTCAGTCATAAGGCTCGGATCATAAGCTCATAATGACAGGATGTGGTCGAGGATCCATTTAACACCCGTTCCAGACCAGTGGATGAGTACAGATAGAGGGGCTTAAGAGACACACAAAGTAACTATGACTGATTGCTCAGCCTGGTGACTCCTAGGGACATCCTCTATGTAATTCTCTTAGTGTAGCATAATATCATTTATCCCACAAATAGACATATGACCCTGCAGTACCCGTGTCACTCAGAGTTCAAGACTCGGGGAGTGCACTGGAAGGACAGGACACACAACCATAATTACACACAATCTGGTTAGTGCACACGCATAAACATACATTATATTTTACACACACATGCCTGTGCTCTGCGCTGATGGTGCTGCATGAGCACCAAGTGCACATACACACAGATAAGAAACGTCATTCGCACATAAACACACATGCTCATTACATATGCATAACCAGCATACAGCGTCGAGGGCATTGCTGACTAATAGAGGCACTCTGTGCGGCCTGCAAACATAAGCGTGTTATCAGTGATGAGTTCCACCACACCTACCCACCTTGACAGCAGTCCAACCGACAGCCTCCTCGGCTGCTATCTGCCCTCTACAGCCCTGCTCCTGGGCTGTTTGGGAATGAGTGGCAGGTGTGTGTAAATGCTAGAGCCGATATGTCACAGGCACCAATCTGCAGTCCCCGGGGATTCTACTGGGAGTTCAGCCTGAGTATCACACCGCGGAGAAAACAATTTCTTCTGCCAATACTCCCGCGCATATGAGAAATGTTTTAATATTTGCTGCTGCTTTATGGCCGCGGCTGTGACAGTGATGGAGAAAATGTCAGCTTTTTCCACCCTTAAATGCCACTCTTTGTCTCAGTCTGTTTCTTTTCATTGATCTCTGCCTCTGCCTCAGAATCAATAAGGTCCACCAAACAGTCGCTTGTCTGAGAATGCATTGCCGCCCCCCCCCCCTCTCAAACCTTTCAGTGATACAGGATTTCGCACTTTACTTTCTTTGCCTAATTAGTTATCCAATAAGGGCCCAGCTTGTGTAAGGCAACATGTACAAAGGGAGGAATGGCATTGTAATTCCACAGCTGATTTAGTTGTCAGTCACTGGAAAGAATGTGTGCCCCCCCTATCACCACCAGAAAATAGGCTAATGCAGACATTGTGCTGGGGAAATTTGTATGCTCACTTTACTTTCTTTGGCTCTGAGTCGTAGTTTTGTGTGTTTTGTCTAACTCCAGAAACATTTAGTTCAATAATAGGAGCCCAAAAAAAAAAGGACAACAATACCTCCCTTCTTCCCTCCAGCTCGGCAGAGGCTTGTCGATAGTAAGTGACCCAAACTTGCACTCTCACGGGGTGAAGGGTAATTCAGTCAGTGTTGTCACTCAGCTGCAGTCCCTCTTCAGCTCTCCCCTCTGGTGCTGCCGCAAAGAGGGAAGAAACAGAGAGATAGAGCAGTAACAGTTTAAGGCTCGACCAGGATGGTGGATGTTCTTCATCGACCGTGGCCCTTGGGAGCAGACTGTAACTGGAGCTTGTGTCAATCCCGATCAGATATCTGTGATGTCAGTTAAATAGACACAGGAAGTGATTTAAACAGACTGTTGTTTTTTTTTTTAAAGTCACATAGATATTTCATCAGATGACTGAAAGATTAAGATTAAATTGTGAGCAACAATAGGTCCATTTAGCTGAATCGTTGATTCTGGGGTCATTCAGGGGACGTCAGGGAGAGTGATGATATAATATAACGCATCACTTCCCTTACATGTCGACAGGGCAGACAATTAAAGGTTTGTTCTCACAAGAAATGTCTTCCATTCCTGAGGGTTGGAGGAGGAGGAGGAGGTGGAAGAGGAGGGGACATGAAAATGATCCCTCCTGAGACTTACTGGACAATGTATTGTGTTTATAGACACATGTCAATATATGCACACACACACACACACACACAATGTTCATATTGTACTGTCGCACACAAAAAAAACACAGAATTCATAAGCTCATAAAATATAACAATAGATATACAGTTAATCTTGTAATTTGTCTTCCAGGAAGAAAGGAAACAGATGTACAATACCTGGAAGCACCAAACTCTATGAATGCTGCAGGCAGTTACAGGTTAATGTTTAAAGCAAACACACCACTTCAAGGGGTTTACAGCTCACTTTAACAATTCACATGTTTTCCCTATGGTCCACTACAGTTCAATCAATATTTACAACACGAACAGCTGTCTTCCAAATCCTGTTTCTGACCTTTCATGTTATCCTGACAGAAAGTGTACAAGCAAACAAGTTCCTCACCTGCAATGAAGAACAGAGAGCTGCTGAACGATAAATGGCTCGCTGGTTCCAGGGAGTTGTGTTGAGTTTTTACACCCGATGAACTTTGGGTTCACTTTTTAAAGGAACAGTTCCACATTTTGGGAAATATACTTTTCTTTCTTGCTGAGAGTTGGATGAGAAAATCGCTGACACTAAATCTACAGCCAGAATACAGTTAGCTTAGCTCAAAGACTGGTGACAGGGGAAAATTAGATTTTTATTTCTCTTTTGTGCCTTCAGTGCCTTAAAATGAGCCATCAGGACTTCCTTAATTTTGTGATGTCACAACTCACAACTCAACCGTGCCCCCAGTGCAGCCATATTCGACCTACCCGCCACCCTTTTTGTTTTGTTGTTGTTTTAACTTTATGACCAACACAACACAACACAACACAACACCAAGTGGTCATTCTGTCACTGAGTTAGCAAGATGCAAGACAGAAAAATGTTGAGGAAATGCTGTACAATCAATGGATATCAGGAAAGTAATATATCATTGCACAGCCTTCACAAGGATAGTAAGATCAGAGACCGGTGGCTACATCTGTTTGGCTTATTTCAGTGCTGACAGACTATCACCGTTTGCATTTACCAGTGAGTTTTACCAGGCTCATAGACCGAAACAAAACGCCCTATTCTTGCTAGAGCTCCAGAGAGAAGCCTGAGAGAAGAGATGTAAAACTACATTGAGATGGTTTTTTCGTCCTTAAAACCACAAATAGCCTATGTCTTGTTATGGATATCAATATTTCAAATAAAACACAGGAAAAGTGTAAAACGTGGGTCCTTTAAAATGACAAATGCTTTCCTTGAAAATGACAAGTTGATTCGTGCGGAAAATGTGCTGGAATAGGTCTTAGTAGAGTAAATGTGTATTACTGGTTTCTTGACTTTAGGAAAACAGCACATAATCTCCTGTTATATAAAAAAAGCCACACAATATGACATTTTAACACTTGTTTTTGTAAGAATTAAACAATCAAGATGCAATGTTTTAATTAGTGAGCTACAGGTGCTGGTAGCTGTATTTTGTTACCTTTGGACAGCACCACCTGTTTCCAGTCTGCATGCTAAGCTAAGCTAACCATCTGTTGACTTCAACTTCACATTTAACAGACGGATGCGAGAGTGGTATCAATCTTATCCAACTCCTGGCAGAGAGTATATTTCTAATGTCTGCTCCCTCAAGGTTTTACTTATGTACTTTGCTGTGAATTGTGCCTGGATTCATTTTTTGACAGGATGTTTTTTTTTTTTTTAAATGGCCACAATGATTATAAAAATAAGAGTCAATGAATATTGCACATTTCCATTAATATAACTTTTTATAGTATTAGTAGCACATCAATGTTTTACCTCATAGTAAAACTAACTAATGTTAAGGTGCTGCAAACAAATTTAAAACATAAAAAGAAGATTTATCTTCTAGAGCATCACAGAAACATCTGGAGTCTCGTCTACATTTCTCGTTGATTCTCAAGAGAGCTACATCGAGGTGGACAAATACAAATGTGACTTAGCAACAAACAACATCACAGATTACTGGTTTAAAAATCACCAGAGAGTTAAGGCAGAATCGCTCTGGACTCCCTAAAATAGTATTTATTTTGACAGTATAATATTATCAGGTGTCTCTGTTTTTTTTGTCTACCCTATAAATCTAGATTTCAAAACCTGCTGTTCATGTTTTTAATGAAATTGAGATTGTTATGCCTGTGATCATCACACGGACAGACACACACACACACATACACACTGTATACACACAAACACACACTCTCTGTGAGGCAAGTCCTCGAGAAAACATGAGTAAGAGAAACTGATGGTGTGTGTACACGAGGTCTTCAGAGCACTTCAGCTAAGGTGCTACAGCTTGTCAAAGCAGCCCAGTGTCAGGTGACAAGGCATCACGCCGCCTCAGACAGAAATGGCCCAGTAATGTCTGATCCGATGAACCACGGGCCACAGCTTTGTCCCTCCATCACAGATGAGTCCAAACAGCAGCCTGCTGCTGTCACTGTCTGTTAATGTGTCTCCATATAAACACCTGCCTTAACCGCATCGATGCTTCACTTTCATGTGACCCATTATCATTATTGCTTCGTTTCAGTTCACTTTGTGTTTCTGATTTTAGATGTGTTTTGCTCGTCAGTGTTAAAAAGATCATCTGAGAGTGTTTGGGCTCTGATTGTGGGAAGTCATGTTTTTAGTGGATCTAAATGAGAATTCTGGTTTAATCTGGTTGCCTCACTCTTCTCCTGCAGTTATGGTAGTTGGCTGAAAGGTGGAGCTTAGAGGGTGGTTAATACCCATTGCCCATTTGGGTAAGGCCTCCCAAAAGGCATAAAGGTCCGCCCCTCAGGTAGTCTCCCTCTCTCTCAGCTGGGCCTGCTGCAGCCACTACAGCCTGTCTCTTTCTTTGTTTGGTTTGTTGCATCTTACAACACACACTACACCATATTTTCACCCATCCACACACTTCTGACATGACTGATGACTTTCTTACTTACACACACCATTTGGCTGGTTACTTTTATTCATTTGACTTAAATAAATCGTTTCTTGATCAAAGTGTCTGTGTGTGGCCTCCCTTTTTGTTGCCGGCTTAGAGCCAGTCGGTAACAAATGGGGGCTCGTCCGGGATACTCAATGGTTAGTGCTGGGAAACCGGCAATGTAAAGTTTATGTAGGGGAATGTTTCACACAGATTTTGGTGCTCTGGTATTTTTAGGGGCTTTGTGGATTAACTGTTTGTATTCCACTGAGAGTGTTGCTCCATAGATCTTAGCCTGCAAATATTACACATTTTCCTGAACTGCCAGTAAGGGTTGAAGGTTTCTGAGTTATTTGGAACCCTTATTCCTGATGGACATAAGCAATGTGGGGCACTAGCTGTCTCTATTGAATTTTTTTTGTTTTAGTTTGTTGTTTTTGTGCAGTAAGCGGTTAGAGCTGTGCTCAGGGGCACTACCAGGACTGTCTAGGTGATTTGACTGACACAGTTCATGTCTATTTTTGGTATCCCAGAAGTTGTCCAGTCTGACCAGGGATCTAACTTCCCTTCCAAATTGTTTGCTGAAGTGTTAAAACAGTTACAAGTCAAATATACAGTCCAGCGCCTACCATGCCCAGAGCCAGGGAGCTCTTGAACGGTTCCCTCAAACCTTGAAGTCTCTTCTCCGTGCATATTGCACAGAATTAGACCGCCATTAACTGATGTTAGCTGCCAGGGAGGTGTCCCAAGAGAGTCTTGGTTTTAGTCCCAATGACCTGGTTTTTGGTCACACGGTTTGAGGCCCCTTAGCAACCTTTCACAGTGACTGGCAAGCAAAGGAGGTCCCAAAAAGTTTAATAGATTATGTAAATGGTTTCCGCCTGACCGGAACAAGTCGGTGCAGTTGTGTCACATTAATTTGTTGAAAGCTTATTTTGCTCGCTCTCCGGTGACAGGTTCGGGGATGTTGACTTCCTCTGTTGCTGTTGTAGCCCCAGTGGTTCAGTCACCCCCACCTTTTGATCAGGCGGCAGAAGTTGAGGGAGAGTTGTGTATGCCAGACAACGGGATGTTGAGAGGATGTCTCAAACTGAGGCTCTTGCCAATCTTGTTGTAATGTTGAAACATTTACCTGATCCAAATCGAACAGAGTTGGTGAATTTGATTAAGAGTTACCCTTGCCTGTTCAGTTACATTCCATCTCATACTCATCTTATTGAGCATGATATTGAGGTGGGAAAGGCCCAGCCAGTCAGACAACATTTGTATCGTATGTCTCCAGACAAGAGTGAACAGTTGGAAGCGGAGGTCGGGTACATGTTGGAGAACAAAGTTGCTGAGCTTTGTGCATCCAGTTGGTCTTCCCCGTGCTTGCTAGTAAAAAAGGCAGATGGTACGTTTAGACCTTGTACTGATCTTAGGAAGGTGAACCAAGTAACCAAGCCTGACTCTTTTCCACTTCCACGTATAGAGGATTGCGTGGACCAGGTCAGCTCTGTGAAGTTTATCAGTAAGTTTGACTTACTTAAAGGTTACTGGCAGGTTCCTTTGATGCCTCGAGCTAGAGAGATTGCAGCATTTATTACAGCCAGTGGTCTGTATTCCTACAGTTATGCCATTTAGTTTACGTAATGCCCCAGCTACCTTCCAGCACCTAATGAACAAGGTGATGTCTGGATTGGTGGGCTGTGCTGTCCCTGGTTAGCCTGGGCATTGCTCACTGTTAACCTGGCAAAATGTGAGTTTGCCAAGGCAACCGTCACCTACCTGGGTAAGGTAGTTGGCCAGGGGCAGGTTTGCCCAGTAAGGGCTGAGGTGTTAGCAATTGATCAGTTTCCCATGTCAACGACCAAGAAGGAACTTTCTCGTTTCTTGGGGATGGTGGGTTACTACCATCGGTTCTGCAAAAGTTTCTCAACAGTGGTTGCTCCGCTCACTTCCCTTCTTAGTCCAAAGGTTAAAATTGAATGGTCTCTTCACTGTCAAGAAGCTTTTGACTCTGTGAAAGCGTTGTTGTGTTCTGCCCCTGTCTTAGCAGCTCCTCAGATGAACCAGCCCTTCTTGCTCTATGTGGATGCTAGTAAGGTGGGAGCTGGGGCTGTAATCATGCAGGCCAATGAAAAGGGTGTCGATTGTCTGGTGAGTTTCTTTTCTAAAAAGTTCAACTCGCATGAATTGAACTACTCTATTATTGAAAAGGAAGCACTGGTACTCGTTTGGGCCTTAAAACATTTTGAAGTTTATGTTGGGGGTGGAGTAAATCTGTTGGTGGTGTACACAGATCATAACCCTCTAACTTTCCTCCACTCTATCCAAAACCCAAATCAGCATCTTATGCATTGGTGTCTGTTCCTCCAGCCTTTCCATTTTAGCATCCGTCATGTCAAGGGAGATGAGAACACAGTTGCTGATGCCATGTATTGAGCTATGCCTGTTTAAGTTGACTTGTGTGCTTCCTGCCTGTTCTGGTTCACATCTCTTAAACTGCTCCCTAGGTACCAGGGTTGCCGAGGGACTTGCCTTCACGGTCTTGGGAGACGATTACTTGCAGGTTGTATGGATATGAACAAGTTTATACGATATAGCTTATATGGATTTCCCCTGGTTAAGGCCAATATACCGGAGGATTTGGATTAAGGACCTTAAGCTGTTTAGCTTGGTTATTTATTTAACAAATGTAAGTTGTTTTCTTGCTGTAGTTGTTTTTTTGGGGGATCCTAGTTAGGACCCCCATTTTAAGGGAGGGGGTGTGACGACCCTTTTCCATTCTCCTAGCATGTTGCCTCACTCTTCTCCTGCCATTATGGGAGTTGGCTGGAAGGTGGAGCTTAGAGGGTGGTTAGTTAATACCGGCCCATTTAGGTAGGGCCTCCCCAAAAGGCATAAAGGTCCGCCCCTCAGGTAGTCTCCCTCTCTCAGCTGGGCCTGCTGCAGCTTCTACAGCCTGTCTCTTTGTTTGGTTTGTTACATCTTACAACATACACTACACCATATTTTCACCCATCCACACACTTCTGACATGACTGATGACTTTCTTACTTACACACACCATTTGGTTGGTTACTTTGTTTATTCATTTGAGTTAAATAAATCGTTTCTTGATCAAAGTGTCTGTGTGTGGCCTCCCTCTTTGTTGCCGGCTTAGAGCCAGTCGGTCACTTTCATGCAACCCATTATCATTATTGCTTTGTTTCAGTTCACACGTGTTTCTGATTTTAGATGTGTTGCTCATCAGTGTTAAAAAGATAATCTGAGTCATGTTTTCAAGGTATCGATATAATTAGTGGATTTAAAGGAGAATTCTGGTTTAATCCAATTTTTGTCCAACTCATGTTTCTCTCACATTTTATACTGAGTTGGTAGTGAACAGTGTTGTAGTTGTTTTATCCACCCCATGTGTGTTAAAATGATTTGGCCCACTAGTGTATATGTTCCCCTGGTTTGTCCTGTAGTTAGGTCAGTTGGGCGTTTGTTTGTTTGTTTGTTGGTAAGTTCAGTTTGCTGTATTTTTAAATTAAATTTGACTTTTTGAATCATTACCCTAACATTTGGGTGTGTTCTCTTTCAGCTTTGCCTCAAATAGTTTAGATAATGTTTAGCTGATTAGATAACTGTTTACACTTGTTTGACTGCTAATGTTTCTTTCCCCATCTAATTTCATTGTAGGCGTGTTCCAAGATCTCAGCAGTTACTTTACAGCACAATGTATCATTTTGTAAATGATAAACAATGGCCAAAACTATGAAATAAGACTCAAGTGGTAATAAACCAAAATTATACAATGAGGGCAATTTAATGTGGGTGGTCTTCATGTAAATCATAAGTTTTATTGCTTGACCACTTAAACACCCACCATAGCTTGTCACATATGACCACATACACTCCTGATCGATGACTTGTGTCAGTCTCTGTCATTCTCATTGGCTTTTACTTGACTGTGAAAAATAACATTTTCCCTTTTTGATTTTTGCTGGTATAAAAGCAAACAATAGCTAAGTACAATTGAATCTGATTGAGCAAACAAATCACCTTTTTGAGAAAAGACTGGTTGAATAGCATCTGAATGCTGGTATTGTATAACATGTTTCCCTCTGCCACACATCTTCATAGTATCCTGCCTAATCCTCTTTTCCACAGTCTAGTCTGAAAAAGGCCTTTCACTCTGTGGCCTAAGGGACATGAATAATTGTTGATACAGAGGCTGTTTCATAAACTCCTAACACTGTAATCACTCTCTGACAGATGTAGGCCTACTACATATAAACACACACACACACACACACACACAGATTTTAACCCCCTCTTTCTTTTCTCAGTGACTCACTGCTCATATCAGCATAATGACCGCAGTCTGATCCAGCCCACAGGGGCTGAGAGTTGGAGCAACACTGAATTCTGAATAAACAATGAATGACGTATGACAAGGGGCTGGATGTGGTCGCAACCTAGTTTGTGTGCGCGTGTGTCACAATGTAAAGAGATACTCAGTACACAGACACTGACCTGATGTTAAAAACAGGCCTGGCTTTGATTATGCGATTGATGTGAGTCAACAAATTCCAGGAAATTGGTTCATTTTCCACATGAAGTTCAGGACAGCCAGTTGAATCCCTTGCACTTCCCAAAAACTTCAAAATTTCTGTTATTGCAGCGGAATGAAATGAAATTAATGACATCTGACCAAATGCAGAACAATAGCTCGCAATCTAACCTTTTGTACCTTGCTAAGTGGCAGCATCCTGGTATAGATTCTGCGACGATGAAGCATGAATAGTAATTGTTTACCTGCAGTTGGTACAATGTCAACAGACTAATCCATCACATGGACCCTGTCCACTTATTTATAGACAAGGGGAATAAATCAGGCGAGTGGATGAAAGTTGAAAAGACAAACACAAGGACACAAATAGGAGTCCCATACATAATCCTTTAAACATTTTTAATCAAGATGTCAGCAACAGGAAAGATGAATGAAGCATTCATCTATCTGTAATTAAACTTGTGCATCATCATAATGTAGATATAATGTGATAAACAGCCTGATGGTGATATACTGATACTTATAGTGCAGTGAATGATTTGAGCTTTATCACTGCTTGAAGTTTGCATTGTAATACTGAAGGTAAATGATATGAGCTATATTGTCATTATGGGTTTTACATTGTAAAATTTGGTGCCGGATGATATGAACTACTGTATATCTTCACTTGCATATCATTCAGTGTTGTGGAGTGAATGATTTTAATTATCATTACAAAATTAACTTTCTGATGAAGCCCAAGGAAAGAGCTTCTATAAATAGGACAGACAGTTAGAACTTTGGAAGGACATTAGTGAGATAAAATTTGAAATTCTACACTATCTGGTCAATGTAAGTTATTTCTTTTAAAATGCAGATAATCATTTAGCTGTATCATCTGACCAGTGGCGCTCAACGCTTCACTGGACAGTGTTATAAAACCTTCTCAGGATACAGCAGAAATCTTTTTGAAAATCTGTTTGCGATGTGTTTATCTTGTGATCTCTCGGACGCCTTTCGCAGTGTTGCATTCACTGCACACGAAACCACAATCCATCATTGACTAGGAAAATTCCCCTTCATTTGTTTGTACGCGAGAGATAAGGGAACACTGTGTGTACTTACAAGGAAAATGAGCATGCATCAATATTTCCCACATGAGCTTGATTTTAAAAAAAATTCACAGAAATGCTCTGTGTCACTCTTTTTTGATTCTCCCACACACTTTGGGATGTTGTTGTCAGGAGGTGTTCTCTCCAATGTCTTTTTCATCAAATTCCGGGAACAGGAGATGGCACAACACCTTCAGACAGTCAGGCATACAGTATGACGGCTGGAGGAGAAATGCAAAGAGACAGGGAAACAAAAACAAAAACAAACCCACTGTTAATCTCTGCCAAGTGTGTTTCCTTCACCGTGAGACGTTGCAGATTTAAGCTGATGGGCTTGATTCTATCTGCTCCAAAAAACTCCTGGTACAGTACTAACTTTCAATGTCATTGGATTTGTCTGTGTGTTAGGAGAGGGGCGTGGGTAGGGGTGGGGGTATGGGTGGGGACTGAGATTACAGTGAATGTCACCCTACCTCCTCTCTCAATCATCCACTTTCAATCCATTGCCGTCCCACGGTTTTGCGAGACAGCTTGGCGATGATGCCAGTAAAATGGGATCAATAGCATAGGGAAAAACGGACCAGACAATCTCTTACCCCCTTGAACTTCTGTACCCGTGATTGATTTGTCCCCTGCCACAGCAGAGGAGACATTAGAGACAAGAAACATGTGTGTGGCCGCACATATGTTTGTGCGTGTGTGTGCGTGTGTGTGTGCACCTGCCCGCGTGTGTTGAAAGCATGTTTTTGTAAAAGTGTGGCGTCTGCGCATGTGTGTGTTTGTGTGTGTCTGTGTGTGCTTGCAGTCTGTGATTGATGATCTGAAGCACACACACATCATCAGCAAGGCATTTGCGAGGTGTGTGAGTCAGGAGCTGTCATCCCCCTCAGTCTCCCCAAGCAGAGGCCTCGGCTGCTGATTTATAGTAAATCATTAAAATCTGCTTATTATTGCAGCAGCTCATCACCCCCCCCCCACCCCCTCCCACAGTCCCCATAACCGGCCCCTCCCCCAAAAAAACTTGCCACACCACTGCAGAGACACACACACACACACACACAAACACACACACACACACACACACACACACACACACACACACACACACACACACACACAGTGAATATCGTCTGACCGGCCCAGCGACACTAACTCACACACACAAAGTGATGGTCAGCAGGTTCTAGCACATTAAATCCATTTCTGACGCATGTTCGAAAATAAATACCCCAGATGTCTTGTTTCATAAACATTGGCTGAAGAAGCCAATGAAAGAATCTGGCTCTGTTCCTGAACAACAGCTGGAGCAGAGTGGACCCATCTATCCAAACACACACACACACAAAAAAAATAGGGAGGGGGTTGAAGAAACTTTCTTATGGGCACTCATGCTCACATGTGCATAAACACACACACACACACACACACACACACACACCACACACACACACACACACACACACACACACACACACCTGCACACCTCTACTGTTTTCTGTCTATGAAACTGAAAATGTGATGTGACTTGAACAATGACAGGTGTGTTTGTCAAGGATGTGGCTGTCACTTCAAATCAATGGACGGGAGCATCTTCCCAGGGAGACTTTCCACTTCTGAGGCTTTGACTGGTTATACTGCGCTTCAGTGCAGGTTGGAGAACAGTAAGTTGTCAAAGTGGCATTCAGGGAGCCTTGTTTAGGTGTCATCTAAAAAAAAAAAAAAAAAGACACTCATTTTTTTGCTTTTATTTCATGAGGAAACTGCATGCGGTGGCCATTATATACATATGTAGTGAAAAAGAAAGTCATTATCTGGGTGTCTATCTATCTGAAGATCGTTAGCATGAACAAATCCAAGAATCGCTGCTTCTGAGACGTACAATTCAAGCAAGTTGTGTAGGTCACAGAATAAAATGATGATAATCATTTCCACTGAATAACTCAAGTGAGAATCACAGCTTGTCTATTGTCGCTTTGCGGTGCATGGTTTGTCAAATGCTTTTCAATTACAGCCTCTAACTTGAGGCACTATCACATCCCCATGAAGTGATTTTAATGGAGTTTGGTGCAATTGTTTGTTATGCGAGACAGGTCTTTTCAGCATAAAACGAGGAGGGAGAGCGAGAAAGAGAGAAGGCTTGAAACTCAAATGAACTTTGGGTGATAACACGACACGAGCGGCTGAGCAGGGGAGTAGCTGTGGGCTTAAATCTAGTCACTTCCTGTCACTGGTATTTAACTGAACATGTGTATTGTACGCTGTGAGGGAGGGTTACTCTCTTACATGCACGCCTTAAACTCAAAACATGGGTGCTGGCATCTGATTTGGCAGATACAGCATTCTGGTGCCTGATTGCTGTCTCCGACAACCCCCAGTCGGTCGATCCTGTCCCACTTTTCTCTTCCAGTTCTCCCTCCCCTTCTCCTGCCATTTCTCCCTCCTCTGACACATACAGTACAGCAAGCTCCTCTCCATTTTGTCTCCAAAGCTCCTGGATCCTTGGAGCACAGGTGCAGGACTGCAGGGCTACAGCCCACAGGCCCAGGATGCTGAAACAGGAGAGGCAAGCCGGCACACATGCAGAATTACAACGCCTCCATTTCTCACTCTGACATAATCCCCATGTTTTATTTGTCCCCTTGTAATTCTTTTTATATCTTGGGCTTATGTTCTTTGGCATCCGTTCAATCCCAGCCTCGGGACACAGGGCTCTACCAGGCCCATATGTGTGCCTTGCTCCAGTTAACGCATATTAGTTCCTTTGTAACTGTGACTAAACTGGCACGTCTCAGCTGGGAGATGTGCCGGCTTTGACTGACAGCCCATGTCTGGATCCTGTACTTTGAGTCTCGCGCAGACTTGTCAAACACGGGCTCTGTCAAAGCATCCCTCACTCTGCTGTCAAGCACAGGAACCAGGGAGAGCTGCAGAGGGTTCGCAGCGCTGACCACACATCTCTGAACTACCTTACACACTCATCATGCGTGTGTGTGTGAAGTAGAGACTGAATATTATCTCACACTCCTCTCCTCCACGGTGTTACTTTTACCAGAACTAAATCTCAGAAGCATGTTTCTGGCATGTTCCTTCTTTTCCTCAGTGGAGAAAATCCTAAGAGGAAAAACTAAGTGAAACATTTTTCATGCTCGTGTCTTGGCAAGATTGCCTGCGAGAGAAAAAAAAGAAGAAAAAAATAAAGGGGGAGAGTTGTATACCCTGATCAGATCAGTCACTAAAATTACATCGAGAAAGCTTTTCCAATAACAGCTTGATATTAGGACTTCAGCGCAGTGTTGATGTATGTTGTCGGCGGAGAAAATCTGTTAAGTCTGTGCCATGTGATGCCAACAGTCTTAAATATTGTTTTCACAACTGTGCAAGCTAATTACCTTTAATTTTTCATCTGTGCTCCAAGGGTTGTAAGAGACTGTGATTAGTGATTCATTACTTCTCATTACCTGGCCTGTCAAACTGTTTCCTTTACTTATTCAGGCTGATTAGCTGTACATGGCCCGCCCCTCTCAATGAGGCTGAGAAAGAGACCTCAAACATGTTCTGCAGATAAGGAACTGTAAACAGTAGGAATGATGGGAGGATGAGCATGAAGCAAAAAGGAAAACAACGATGTTTATAACTACTCAGTGTGTGTCAAATGTATACCTTCACATTAACATGTCACTTAAGATCAATTAAAAAAATGACATGATTTCAATCTAAGGTCATTGGATAAACCCCACCCTGACAATCTGTGAGATGACATGTCTGCCTTTTCTCCAGAGAAGTGTTTATTTATAGGTGTCAGAGAATGAGGATTGATTTACTGCAGGCAAACAGGATGTCATTCACGGCAAAAAGGTCAAGGTGAGCCAAAGCTTAGGTGGATAAAATACAGGAATTTGGCATCTTTGTGTTTCACTCGTCTCTGACGCCACTCAGGCTGCGCAAGGCAAGATAGAACAGGGAAACATAGAAACTGTCCTTTCAAATAAAACGATGACATGATGAGTTTATAAAACAACACTGGGAACAATGAAAAAAAAAAAAAAAACGGGTTGTATACTAGAAAGATGAGCGCTCACAAAGCAACAACAAGCCTGAGTATGACATTGACTATGGTAGAGAGACGTTAACTAAAACATTCATCACCATTAGGAGTAATTAACAAACTTCCCCAGCATTAATTAAAGGGCCCTGCTTTAAGGGAAACTGCGCTTAATAAAGGAGATTTGACAGGATGAGGCCTTAGGGATGATCCATATCCAGAGGGCTGATGAGGGGGTACAAGTGACAGACAAAGCTGTGAGCGTTCTGAGCATTTCCTCCATTCAACCCCAAAACTCTGTGCCCTTGGTCAACTCACAAGATGGTCTGGTTTGGTCTGATCTGGCTTGGGCATGGCACTGGAAAAGTATCGACAGGTATGACAGGCCTCAGATTAGCCAGCCAGCTGGAGGCCCAGACCTTGTCACCTGTCAGGTAAAGAGATGAAGGGTGAGTGAGCAGAAGAGGAAGAGGAGGGGGAGAAGAAAGAGGACTGAGAGAGAAACTTGAGGGAAAATGAGAAGCGAGAGAGAATTGAAGTAACAAGAAGTAGCGATAAAAACCACATGTATATCAAGCCTGAGTCACCTGCAGAAGTGTTTGTGAAGCACTTCATTACAAAAACCAGAGGGTTTGAGAATGACAAATGTGTACCCAAAGAATCTGTGATTGGATCGGGGATTAAGGGGCTGCCGTGTGTCTCTGATGGGAAACAGGCAGGAGACAGACGGACAGAGAGTGGAAGAAAGAGAAACAGGTGGAGGGGAAGGAAGGATGGAAGGAGGACAGCAAACGAATGTCGGACTGCCCAGGCAGGGAGACAGAGTGGCAGAGTGGGTGGGCTTTGACAGACACATCTCACACAGGCTGACAGCTCCGTCAATAGCCCCAGGATGGCCGCCCTGATTGACAGCTAGCAGGTGGCGCATGAATGGAGTTGTCAGGCCGACTGTCAGTCAAAGTCACATCGCTGTGGCTACACACAGCTGCCCAGGGTGATCTCTGGGTGTACAGGCAGACTATTGGCACAGGACGCTGAGGCAGCTTAGATCATGCTAAAATTACCATACATGGCAGTCGCAGCATACAATAGCTGTGTTGATTGGGCCTATTTTACACTAGTGGGCAGATCTGGTATATACACACATGGGTGGTTCCACTCAATTTCAAAAAAAGTAGAAAAAAAGGGATTTGAATGTACTATCAATGAATCTCTGCAGTTTTTCCATTTCCTTGGTTCCCCTTAATTGAGCATTGTTCCAGCACGAGGGCATGAAGCATAGGAGTTAATGGGCAATAATTATATGTGAGAGAGGCTTTCTCCCTGGAGTGGAATCCAGAACAAATGGAAGCTCCGATGTGCAACATTCTACTTCATTACATCTGCCGCGATTAAAGCCTGAACATCTGGCACCATATCCTGACAGATAGACAAGACTTCTGGACTGGAAGGGAAATCGAGCGATATTTACAAAAATGTAACACAGGGTATTTACTGGATGAAAGAACAAGTGCTTTAGGCAGGCACGGTACATTCTCCCTATCAGACAAGTGTTGAACTGATAGATGCATGTAAACACAAGTAAATCGTTTGGACACTTTTGACAAAATGAACGGCACTAAATACCCCCACTACACTTTCACATCACAATGGACTTTATTATTATAGGCAGCTTCTTTTGCTACAGATAAATACGTACTGTGGCTCTTCAAGTAAACACTGGAATGTACATCAAGGTTGGTTAACTTTTTTTTTCTTTTTTTTTTTAACAATCTCAATCATCCTAACCCCTCTGAGGTGAAGCTAAAACAGTAATCATAACTGTCTGTGTCTGCTGTTTCCATGACAACATCAAGTCCCACAGAGTGATGTCATGCCAATCTGGTCTCTCCCTGGCACATGGTTGTCTCCCGTGATGCTCGGAGGCAATCTCGAGGGCCTCTGGGGCGTGTGCGAGCGTCGGAGGCGACGGTCGGGGTAGAGGCTGTTGTCAAAGGGCTTGCGGTGGACACAGAGGACGTGGGTCTTCAGGTTGCCCTTCTGGGAAGCGCTGTAGGGGCAGTATCTGCACTGGAACGGCTTCCGAGCTGGAAAATAAGAGAAGGCAGATCGAGAAAACAGACTTGATACAGATACAGTCTGTAGCAATTTCACCTGATCAGGGCTTTGGCAAATGTATTAATGTCAACAAGAATCAACTTCCATTGGATGATTTTTAAGATGATGACACTTTACAGTTTATACTTTTTAACTGCACTCAAACAAATCAAAGCAAACCAAGACCTCTGGCTGTAGTCAAAACTTGAACTTGTTTTCACACAGTACAGGTTTCTGTTCATGAAGCAATTTTGTGAAAATGAGCTGGATGAGATTGATTTCTGTGAAAAATGTATGTTTATAATTCTGGATATTAAATATAATTCTTGGTAGGTTGGTTTTTCCAGTATTCTACACCAGATGTTGGCAGGTGAGAAGTGAAATTTTGACACTGAGCCTCTGATGCCAGAGAAAAAAAAAAATCACACTCATACATTTAGAGTTTACAAGTTTCAATGGGGTTCAAAAAAAGTTTTCCATTAGTTATAATGTTCAAGAGTCAGTGTGGTTTTGTAGAGAGAAAATGTAAAAATAAAAAAGTAATCTAAACTGTGACATTGATTTGGCCTCATAATAACAATTTGCACTTTCTAACACCCCAACTTTACCAAAACACAGTGACACTTCATGGGCTGACAGGTTTTTATAAAAAGGGCAGCAAGTTCTAATTCATTGTAACACATTTCCTGCTCACAGCACAAACACACACACACACACACACACACACACACACACACACACACACACACACACACACACACACATAAACACACACACAAGTGTTGAGTTGAGGAATGACAGACGTCTGCAGCTGGGAGGCAAGGCATGCCAAAACTTCCTGTCTGTCCCCCTCTTTAGCGCCCGCTACATTGCTCCACGCCAAATAATGTGAACCTACATGGCACAGCATACAAACAACAAAGCATACCGCTAATAGCTTCAAGAAGTTTATCTGACCTCAATAAAAATCAGTATGACACCAAAGCCTGAAGGTGTTGCTAAGATCAAAACAGAAACTGTGCTGGATGACTCATTTACCTTTCTACCTAGACAGCCATGTGTCCTTGTTCACTGCTGTGCTATTTTTGAGATGTTACCTCATATAATGACTTTCTCTTTTCCCCTCTGTCTAACACTTCAATGTGTTTTTCTGTGATTCATGGTTACAGTAAACCATTATGTGCTGATGTCATTTGACATCACTTCCCAAAAACTGAGGGCTGTCTCAGCCTTTTCACCCCACCCTTGCCTCTTCCTCTCTATCATGCTCCTCATCAGGGCTGAGACAGCTGCACGCAGCTGAACACTCGCTTTCGCATCTACATAAAAAAGGTGTTTTTGGTGGGAAATGTGGGAAAACTCACAGAAGGTGTGAGCAATAAAAGGTAATGCTCCATCTGTTGGTGTATAATAACCTGATGGCCGTAAAGGACACACACACACACACACATACACACACAGACACACACACACTAGTCAGAGAGAGGATAAGGCCTGACACATCTGAATACCATCAGGATGGCAAAGAGGGGTTTGTTCGTGTGTGTGTGTGTGTGTGTGTGTGTGTGTGTGTGTGTGTGTGTGTGTGTGTGTGTTTTGTGTGTGAGTGAGAGAGAGAGAGAGTTGGAGAGAGTAGTACATTGAGGGAGGGGGAGCCGTCTGGGAGGGACAATAATAAAAGAAAAGCTCTGTCAAAATTCAGGTACAGTTTGTGTTGTGTGTTAAACTCCACCTGTCTCACCTCAATGTCCTCCAGCCTCAATCAATAGAAGTGGAAAAACAGGAAATGGGGGTTGGCAGCCCAAAATAAATATCTCTGATTCTGTGCCTTTCTTAAGCTCACTCGTTGAAACTTAAAAGCTGCTTTCTTGTCATCCCACATCCACAAACTACACACATCCACACAGATTTCCCTCAGTCTTCTTCCCTCAATCAAACAACATGAACAATCCAGTAGCCTATTACACTTTCATAAAGTCAGTTAATAATAAGCCAAAAGGTCTCATGTCTACATCAGTTGCTTGTCGCCCTGCTTGACTCCAGCTCTCTACCTCTAAAGCCTTTCTTTCTCTCCCTCCTCCTCATCTTCCTGGGTCTGCTGTTCTTTCTTCCCTCCCACCAGAGGAGAGGGGAGGTCCAAGAGAGGGCAACCTCCAAATAAGTTCCATTAATCACAGGCAAGAGTCTAATGTAACTAATATTTTACAATTAGAGAAGACAGCAGTGGGCTCAGAGCCATCCATCTCTTCACCACATGATCCTCCATTCATTGGCCGCTCTAAGCCACAGCTTCAGACCAGCCGCACGCGCTCACACCGATACACATGCACACATATATAGGCTACATACATGCACTCTTGTATGTACGGATGCACAAAGAGACTGGATAGGAAATTAGAAGGGTGGGACTGTGTGGTGATGAAAGAAAGAGTGAAGATGTTCCGATAGTAAAAAAAACAAAAAAAATAATTTCCATTGGTTGTGATAATATTTTACTCATCAAAGTAATTGCTGAGATTTGGGAACATGGCAACATCACTACGCAGATTAAACAGGCTGTTGATGAGCTAACAGTTTAGCCAGATAATATAAACCACTTTATTTATTTAATCCCACATTGCACAGGGAAAATGTGTGTGTGCACACAACTATAACAGGTATGCTAAATCAAAGATGAAGCAGGACCTCTGTCTGCTGTATAAACTGTGATGAATGCTTACAGTTTATAGTTTGGGTTGTCAATGAACTGTTCATCTTCATTTTTGTCTTTCAAAAAAAAGTTTGGCCATCCTGGAGTTTTTGCTTAAAGCTCTATGATCATTTGACCTTTTTCCTCCCCCAGACTGCTTTTGAAGCAAAGTCACAGCACCAGCCAAGAAATAGTCAAGCACATAACTCTCTGAAAAACCACAACTTGTTGCTTTTACTCTTTTGTTTTTGTACAAATTAAACAAAAGAGGCGTGTTAATTTGTGAGCTTTAGAGATGCTGGTAGATGGGTTTTGTTACCTTTAGGCACAGCCAAGCTAGCTGTTTCCCTATACTGCTAAGCTACTGCTACTATAACTGCTACTATAAGCTAAGCTATCCACCTCCTGGCTGTAGCTTCATATTTTATGAACAGATATGTGAGTTCGATCAATCTTCTCACCTAAAATGTTAAACAGTTCCTGTAAGAAGAAGTTTGCACTCTTGCAATAAGTAGGGCTGAAATCTTGGCATTAAATGTCCAGTGAGATTTGTAGTCTTTTTTTAAATGATTTGATATACTCTTTAGTGAGATATTAACCAGGTTTTATAATAAGTTTGCCAATTTTAGACTGTATTGTATTCATGAAAAGTTGTAAAGCTTGTGTTTAGACAACTTTTCATATCTGAGAGATTTAGCTTCTTTTGTTTGATAGAAAAGTATACTGAAGTAAAACCTGCTTAGGTTTCTCAAAGTAAGGCATGGAAAAAACTCAAATTGAAACTCAATTGTCATATCAGCACTGTTATCAAAGCATTTCAAAGGATACCTTGTCCTAGTAATAAGTGCACATTTGCGCGACACATGTATATGTTTGCATGTATCCCTCTGTGTATGTGTGTGTGTATGTTTGTGTGTCTGTGTATGTGTGTGCTGTGAGAGTGTGTTGTGTGTCACAGGCTGACATAATGACCATGATGACAGTGGCGGGGCCGTCGGGGGCCAGAGGAGCTGAATGGTGACGGATGACACAGGCCTGAGCTCTGATGGCACACAGACAGTGAGTGATGACTGCACATCCTTCCCAGTGCTCCACCCTTCATTATCTCTATGGGGAGAAGCAAGGCACAAAGGCAGGCCGCGCTGCCCTCTCGCTGCCCTCAAACGACATCTGCTCATGGAGACAGCCGCACTACCGCTCTTCTTTCACCTCGCTGTCGCTCCATCTATCTCCATCTATGGTGATCTTTCTCGCTCCTTTTCCCTCTCCTTTTCTCTTGCTCTCTGTCACCCTCTCCGCGGAGGGTATACAGAGGTCAGACAATGAGATAATGACTCACCCCTTTCAACCTTTCAAATCAGGGCCTTTTCTTTCTCCCTGTCCTCCGTGTTCTTTCATTCTTAATCCTTTCTTTATCGATCTTCTCATATTCACTTGTTCTCATGCGTCTGAGAGCCCTGATCTGATGCCACAGAGGAGGCAGCTAGTTTAGTTAACTGGTTAATTGTTTCAGAGTTACATAATACTCAAAACCTCAAGGCATCAGTGGTGCTACATGACTGTAATCTCAAAAACAGTTGTCCTAATTGTGCCTGTGAAATATGAATGCAAGCAATAATACCTGGTGAAGAAATATTTTGAAGCCCGCAGCATCTTAACTGTAAGAGTGGTAAATGTTGCCATCTAGTGGTTCGGTCTGAGAAGTGCAGAGACGAGAGTGTCTGTTTAAGACACAAGGGAGGGTTCGGTGAGACTAATGAGCATGCAGACAGGTTCAACCAGAGGTCACCATCTGGCCAATTACCACTGCTGGCACATTGGAGCCGACCTGAACTGTCATCACAAACACATCACTCCATGTCCAAACTGCCCGGCAATATGTCACCATGCCACTCGACGTGCCATACAGTATGGAGAGGATGGGGGCAACAGGAGACAGCCCCATGACAAAGCCACCTGGTCAACACTGCAGACAGGACAGGCTGCCGGGCCACCTGCTTAGTTCAGTTTTAGAGGACACTCAGTGGACTCTCAATGTCAGTTACCTGTCTCCATGTCCAGTTTGACTGACAGGTGTTTATTGTGTCTTTGACATCTACTTCCTCAGGGAGAGACAACAAAAAAATATGGCAGATCAATTGGCAGCGAACGAAAGGGAAGAGATGCTTCAGATAACTCCTTGCAGCTAAACAATACACTGGTCAGATTGGAGAAAGATGCAAGCGGCAGTTACAGCAAATGATGCTGTATTTGAGGGAAAGAATTGTTTTTTAAAGACATTTGAAAAACATGAGGTTTGCTAAAAAGCCAACTCAAACCTGCCAGCTTTTCTAAATCCCATCTAATTTTTCAATCCAAACAACATTATATGCAATAAAAGCAAGAAAGAAACATGAACAGTGTGACGGCGAGGACAGACGTTGAAGGGGAGGGGTGCTTTTCGGCATATTATAATAACCATCTGTACAATCAAATACAAAAGTACATCTTGCTGTTAGAATCATAAAGAAAGGGAACAGATGTTAATCCCTAATGGAGTTGACAGGCACTTTCCTGTCTTTCACATGAACATATTGAGTTTCTGAATAAGAGGGGGATCAGAGGGAAGGTGTATCATGTTGCACTCATAATACATGCATATCAAAGACCCCAGCTGTTGGATTCCCTCTCCTGAGAGACAGCATTATTAAATCTGCACTCAGCAAGCATATCACACCATCACAAGAGCTTAAGCCTCTCCATCAGTGGGCTTCACTGGCTTGGGCGATTTGTAACCTATCACACAAGGAGATTATATCATCCTTTAAAGTGTAGGGGTAATCAGTGCCACACACCTGTGTCTTCTTTAGCCCTTATTTGAGATCAGACATGAGATCTGGCAAGATTTGAAAAAAAAAAAAAAAAACTAACTAAAGTGCTGTAAAGGAAGGGAAGTGTGTTGTTCGTAATTGGCATGATTCATTCACACACTCACACTCACTCTTCACACTGCTGCTGTCAGGTGATGAGGGCTGAGATACTGCCAAAAACTTTTTTTTTTGTAATTTCTATAGCAGCCTTCCTGCTGCTGACAATGACACACTCTGGTACAAAATGTACACCCACTATGCCAGTCGGCTAATTAGATATAGAATTAAGTTAATTAATTGTAATATCGTTATATGCCCATGTGCAGTGGTCTATCGCTCGGATGGGGTCTACAAAGCATTTTTGATGAGATGATAAGATGGAAAAACAGAAGGACCAGTCTTTGTCCACTAGGTGGCAATAGATACTTTCAAATCTGGAGACAGTACTGGCAACATCTTGATAACTGTCACAACTGCATTGAAAATATATGATATATAAGCTGATGCTCACCTGATGCAACATCTTTCTCCATATCCCCCCCACCATTCAGACTGGCTTTGTGTGCGCTGGCAGGTGCACTGCTCAGGTTCCCCTGGGATCTGAGGAAGGAGAGCAGGCCGCCCTGGTGCTGCAGTGGATCAGTCTGTCCTGGAGTCAAGCTCTCCAGAGAGGAGATGGGAGATTCGGCCACAGCTCTGCCCCACTGTCCCGGCTTGTCTTGTTTGTTCTCACCAAGACCCTGGAAATCAGCGCTGGCCTGTCTCAGCTCCTCTGGCTCCAGGATATTCGTTTTCAGCATCTGCCACTTGGCAGCATCGTCATTTTCGTCCTCCCTCCCTTGCTCGGATTTCTCAAATTCACCTTCACCATCATCGTGACAAGTGGAGCTTCCTTTCTGTGTGTTCATCTCTTCTTTTGTTCCCTGCACCAAAAGGTCACACTGATATGCAGGTTTCACACTGAGTTCGGCTGTGGCATTAGAGTAACTTTGTAGCCGACGGGTAATGGAGGAGGAGAGTCCATTACTAAAAACGCCAGACATCTGTACCAGTACAGCAGGAGACATGGCTGAGAGAGACGTGACAGACTCTGGCCTGACGGACAAATCTAAGGGCTCATACTGGGACTTCCTGGTTTGAGCAGATAAAGAGCCATCTACACCTGCATCTTTGTCAGTGAGGTCGCATTGCTTGTTGATGAGCAGGGGGTTTTCACTGTGGTTCTCCAGGCCAAGGTAGTGACCTGCAGCTGGGCTCCAGTCTTCCCTGGATCTGGGTCTGAGCTTGGGGTTGGGGCTGGAGCTGCTGCTGCTGGTGGGCTGCAGCGGAGAAGAAAGATCCCTGCTGTTCTGCCAGTGGGGGAAGTGGTAGCGTTCCAGATGGAAGCCGAGGGAGGCTGTCTGTGCAGCGGTGTAGTCACTGGAGAGTGGACACCTGTAGACTTTCTCACCTAACACAGACAGTAACAGCAAACACACAATACGGTCCAAATCAAATTAGGAAAGTATGTGTATATGAGGCATACTGAGCATTTTGTCCTAGGAAAAGTATGTACCAACAACCGTTGTCTAAACATGAAAAATGTTGCAATCCCACACCAGGCTGAGTTGAATGATTTAAGCACTGCCCTGCAGTAAATCAAGCTTGTAATCAGCTTTCAGCTCCAGTGATCCATCATTTTACAGTATGGACGCCACCACCATGTGCAATAAATACACCCAAAGATGTTAACACCAAACAAGATTCTTCCAGAAATAATAAACAGTGAAATTGTAAAGCAACCAGAACAAGGCAGATGTCGCAGACAAAAACCTCATTCCATCAAAACCAGTAAGTGGGTTTCCCAGTCAAAAATAACAACGTCCAACATGTGAGCAGTTCTGATTAACTGCACCATGAACTGCAGTTGAGTTTATTTTTGCTTCATACTTGAAAAATGGCGTGATGGGAACATAATTCAAAAAGTACAAAGTGTATTATTGTGGAGAATGACAAAGGGTAATTTTTCTCCTTTTAGCCAGTGAATAATATCCATCTGGATACAAGATTTGATCCGGCACGCCATAACTTTTAATTAAAGGTAATTTAAATGTCTTTTCCCCTCTGTTTACCTACAGTTTAATCCTTATGGCTATCAGAGAAACACCCTCCAGGGTTAAACACACTCCCTGTGACCATTTTGAGTTAGTGATTGTCTGAGACCTCAGCCTTGCACTGTCTTTAAACAGCCCAGCTGTTTCGCTGCCATTCCAATTACAGTAAAAGTCATCCGACGCCATTAAGCCACAAATATTGGCAGTTTATTGCCCAACACTCTCCTGGCATTTGAAGGTCAGGTCATACATTATACTGTGTCTTTTAGGGATGCGTCTGGGATAGGGAGATAAACCCACCACCATTAATTTAATTCTATGCATATTGATGCCTTATTGTTCTTCTTTAATGGACTAATATCTGAGTTACAACAGTGATTCATTCTCGCCAGAGAAATATCAATTTCATACACCTCAAGATCTGACCCTGAGGTAATTCACTGAGGTAAATCTAAATCTAATGATCTGTAGTTGTTACTTTACTTTGTTTCCAACTTTAATAGAAAAACCACCATTGTGAGCTGAATGGTAGTAGAAGGAGGGCTGTTTTTTACTATTTCAAACCTAGAAAATCATGAAATAACACCCACGTATTAATTAAATAGAGCTGAACCTGATGGAATTGAAAAATTACAGCTGAAATGGGAAATTCATGTCCTTGAACTAAAGACAGTCACCCGTTTGTACTATATACTGTGTGTGTGCGTGTGTGCGTGTGTGCGTGTGTGTGTGTCTACATGCGTACAGTATGTTTGATTTAATGTCTCCGTACATCACATGTGCGTGGCGACGTGCGTGGTTGTGCAAGAGCGGGAAAGAGACTTCATCAGTGCCACACCCTTGTCTCCAGTAACAGACAAAAAAATTCAAACAGCTTAATGGAAGTCTTTCAGACACGCCATATATCTCAATTATTCTGTGGCTTAAATTACGATGACATTACCGGCCAGCTCCAAATGCAGAAAACACATATATCTGACCTCATCTTTCAGCGTGGACCTTCCTAAACCCATTTGCCAGCCTACATGAGAGCAGTAAAACAGCACAAAGCCTGAAGACTCTGTCTTTTTTCTCTTCCTTTGGATGGGTGCCATCTTTGTGATTGCCTGGTTCATGCTAACTTAATCAGTTTAAGATTTACTTACACTGCCGAGGCTCACATTATGTGAGGGGAGTAATTTTAGAGCTTAGATTTATCAAGCAAAACTCCAATTACTGCATCATTACAAACCCCAGCCTCTCGCACCTAACACAGAGCATATAATGAAGTGATGCGTATGAGTTATCCGCCCTTACTGGATGTGCAAGGCGGAGGAAAAAGGTAAATAAATAAATAAAAGCCTCAAGTGAGCTGTGTCTATGGAAAAAAGCATGCAGCTGGGCTTGGACAAGTGATTCATTTCATATGGAAATAGGCTTTAAGATTTACAACCATACATCACCGTCAATGCAATCACGGGCTCACATGCTATATGCTTACATAGGCATTTGGCAGTTATGTTGTAGATATCAAACTCTACATACAGTGGTAGTTTGGCTCTGTCTATATATGCAATCAAGCACCTGAAATGCAAAACAGAGATACATGGTGGCTGGTTTGGTTTAAGATGAAACAGAGTGAGAGCGAGAGTCACACACAAGACTGGTGAGAAAAACAGGGGCACCAGATGTTCTTTGATGTTTATAATAGCATATATTATTAATATTAATTAGACCACATAGTCAATGACGCATTTGGGACGTTTCCAAGTCAATTAAGCCAAATGGCATTCAGGAGACGGTGGAACAATATTTCAAGGCAGGTGTTCAGAACTCCCTGGGTAAATCTTTTTATCTGCATGCTAGGAAAACAAGCATTTTGAGCTTAATTTGAGCCTCATATCTGCAATAATAATTAAAAAGAGGATTAAAAGACAGAAGTGAGAGGGAGACGGAAGAGCCAACAGGTAATCAGTTTAGACAAACCAGTCAGACTGACTCTGATCTCTGAATAAGAGCTGAATTTGTGAAGCCTCGACACAGGACCGAGTTAGATAAGGACCCGTTAAGTTAAAAGATGTTTTTACTGTCAGCAATCACAAAGAATAGGCTGATGTAACTGGAACAGCCAAATGAAAGTGATATTCTGTACAGCAGCCTGTTTTATCTGTGTTTCTGGGTAAACCACTGCTCATATTACCATTCACAATTTTACAGACGCTTATCATTTCAGACTCTCTTGGCTTTAATGCTTACAGTAAAAAGTAGCGTAAAAGCAGGGAATGAGGGACAAAACACATGTGGGGACAACATCATTACATGGTGTCTGCTCATTGACCTTGAGGTTAAGAGTATTGAATGGGACTAATTAATAACTGTCAGAGCATTTTATGTTTGTGCATGTTTTTTATTCGGAGCTGGGATCTAACTGGTCCAATGTAGGTCAGAGGCCTGAAGCATGCACCCTTCATTAGTTTATCATTTTAAGAGGAGTCGTTATTCTTAATCTCAGATTATAATTAAAGTCAAAGTGCATTTTCAAATCTGTCCTGATTAGATATTGAGAGAAGTAATTCGTAACACACGCCCTCTATTGAAATCAAAGGGGGATTTCTAATTTAAGATGCTGGATATTTGTAGTTAAAATCTAAATCCAGCACTGTATCTCGATGTATCAAGCATAGAAGCCGTCTCTCACTCTGACAGCCATGACTGTACTATATTTGCTATCCATATTGAGGACATCAATAACTTCATGACCACCATAGGCTGACTATGAATAATGCAGCCAGTAATTCTGGACTAATCAATGTTCCTCAAGCTGAACATCTGGCAGTGGTAATTCTTCCTCAGCATCTCCGCTCTCCTGAATTAGAAAACACTCGCTCTCTCGCTCTCTTTTCCTCCACATCCAACCATCGAGACAGACAGACTTGATCAGTTACAACCCCCCACCTCCGAAAAAACTTATCCCTGTTATTAAACCCTCATCAAGTGGTGCGTGTTCTCCATATGTGTAGGATTTACCTATCTGTCCCGCAGCAGACCTGTGTGTTGAGCCAGGGCCAGCAGCGTGTGATTGTGTTAATTAATCTGTCATTGTGAGCGCAGGGAGCAGCTGCAGAGGTCTCTGGGATATATTGTCAGAGCTAAACAATGCGGTGCTAAGCCCCCAGAGTGAGTCTACCATTACACAGGACTAAGAACAGAGAGGAGAGGAGGAGAGGGGGAGAGAGAGCCTGCCGGATCCATCATTGACTAAAGCAATGACGCCTGACCTTTACAATGAATTAGTTTCCATGCTTAATATTGACTGAAATTAGAGTCTGATACAGAATGTGCCATCCCAGAACTGTGCACACTCAAATCCTCAGCTAGCCAGCTATCATAAATGTTTCTGGAAGTGACACCGTATGGTCTTGAAGATAGGGGAGAAGAGGGAAAGTACAAACAACAGAGTTTGAATATGTTTCTTTAAGAGCAACCAGAAAGGGATTTGGCCATAAACTGCAAGCATTTACATGTAAATATGCAGATACCAGTATGTGTGTACAATATGGAAACAAAACATCTAATGAGATTAGACCTGATCCATTTATCTCTGCTATACGGCCATCATTTAAGAGGATACTGGATCGAATCCCACAAGGGAGCGCATCAGACTTCATGTACATAACAGCAGCGCTCCGACACTGGAAGAAAATAACCATAGCCATAAGCTGTGAAGAAATAGAACAAAAGTTTGGATTTATTTTGCCTCTCTTCTCTTAACAACACTGTTATAGCAGTAATTTAGGCTCATGATAACATGTTAGCAGGATGCCATGACAAGAAAGGCATTTACCCAGAGAGCCAAATCATCCAAATCACCAGGTGGAACAGAACACTATCAATAAAAATACCAGGTGGTAGATCAAATCATAAAAATCACTGGGTGGTATATATCAAATCATTAAAAACACCAGATGGCATGCATTAACATCTTGTGCCCCCGTAGGCAAGGGGTGGGGATGTGACGGATATAAAATAGAGGGTACTAATTATTCCTACAATTCAACATGATGCCATTATCTTTAAAAGGAAGACAAAGTCCTCATGGATGACAGTAATGTCTGTGCTGGTGTTGCTGACCCTTCGCTTCACACCCACCTACAGTAAATGGGAAGAAAGATGAGGCCACCGCTGTCATTTAGATAGGCTATTATATATGTTTGAAAAAAAAGCAAAAACCTATATAAAAGATTATGAGATGCATTCATTTGATCTTATGTTGTGATATTCTCTGCTGATCTTTAATGCACTATTGAGAATCCTATTTGATTCTCATGTTAGGATAATCCTGCAAAAATACAGACAATATACTAAAGAGACACTCCAGCAATTCACTATGTCACTTCCATAAAGTTGGGAGACTCTGAATCTGTGTGGGAGCTAAAAATATGTAAAAATAGAAGAAGAAAAAAAAAAAAAAGAAAAGACTGGTCAAAGTTGAAACTGCAGAGGCTGACATATCCTGACTTTAAGTGTGAAAAAATAATATAGGGATGTCATCAGGGTCTATTACCTGATGACATCATTACTTTGTACAGCTCCTCCCTCAGCCACAAAAGACATTATCCAGCTGTTTTCACAGGCTGAGCAGTGGCTCTAGGTGAGCGTTGAGTAAACTGAACTTTATGTGTAAAACTGAGTGCCCCTTTAACAAGATCTTAAAATAGCCTTCTAAAAAAATTAGCTTTCCATGACTGCGTTACCTGTAGCTGGAGAAGAAGATTGAGGTCGATGGTCCATGGCAGTGCTGGAGTGGGAGTTCCCTGTCTCTGTGATGATCTCCGTTGGCCCATGATGACTCACGCTGCTGGGGCTACCGGGTCTGCTGATGGCCTTGGTGTCTGGGTCACTGAGACACACTTTCCCATTGTCTACAGGGACACATCTCTCAGGCAGGTAGGAGGAGCACTGCTGCTGGTCTTTAGGGCTGAACATTTGCTGTTCAACAGGCAGCCCTGGGGTCATGATCTGCCAGCCTGGGTAACTGCTGCTGCTGTTCAGTGTATCTCTATTAGACATGACCTTCTGTAGATATTCCATGCTATTGGAGCTCAGAGGAGGGTGGAGATGATTCAAACCCAACAATGAGGAGCTCTCTGCATCTGTCAGAGGACCTGGACCAGAGGAAATCATCCTCCCTAACATCTCCCTAACCTTCATGTCAACGCCAGCTGAGGTGAGTATCTGGTTGTAATCTGGATGGTCAGCTCTCTCAGCCGTGAGGAACCTGCTGTGAATGCAGGAGATGTACTGCGAGTAGAGGTTGTTCTGATGGTCTTGCGTCAGGTTACTCAGGCTAATAGAGGCGTCATGCTCAGCAGGGAGATTACTCTTAGCAGCGAGCTTGTTGAGGTGGACCTTCATGTGGTTCTTGAGAAACCAGGGTTCTTTGAAACGACGGCCACAGATTTGACAGCAGTGCTCAAAAGAGTCCTTGTGTTTCCGCATGTGACCCTTCAGGAACCAGGCCTGGCTGAAGGTCTGACCGCACACCTCGCAGGGGAATTCACCAGTGGGCTTCCCCTTGTCACCAGGCCCCGTCGAAGGCTTCTGTCCTGAGCCTGAATCTGCGGTTATATGCGTCGTCTCAACGTGGCCAATGAGCTCCTCCTCGTGTGAGGCAGCAAACTCGCACAAGGTGCACTTGTAGGGTTTGTGTAGGATCCTGATGTGCCGCTCAAGCTCCTGCTGTTTCCTGAACTTTCCCTTACAGAACGAGCAGCGGAAGCCGGTGGGTTGGGGCTGGATGGGCTCCTCATTGACGGTGGTCGCCTTAGGGGATGTGGAAGTATGTGGCTGGCTCTCTACTGCACCGGAGCTGTTTAAGAACTGGTTTTGCGTCGGGATGGTCTGTGACAGCTGGGGATTTTGAATTTGCGGTAAATTAGAAGTTTGCTGTTGGCTAACATGACCTGCTCGCATCTGCCTGTCTCTTAGTATCGCCCTTTCCTCAAGCTCATGAAGCAACCTGTTTTCCTCCCTAATCCTCCCACGGCCTTTGCCCAGAATGCCTTGCTTGTGAGTACGGAGGTGTATCTTCAGGTTGCCCTTCTGTGCAGCCCTGTGGTCGCAGTATGGGCACTTGAAGGGCTTCTCGCCAGTGTGTGTGCGCATATGAAGGGAAAGGATGCTGTTAAAGCGGAAACGCTTTCCACACAGCGGGCAGGGATACTTCCTGTTCTTGCGGTTGTCATCCTGAGCAGAATTTACTTGGGAGACGATGCTTTGATTAGTGACTCTCAGGAACTGGGAAAGCTCTACTCTCCCATTCATACTGCTGAGAATCCTTGCATCCATGATTTGATTGGCCAGAAGTGCCATCTGGCTTCTAATTGGATGGGTGGATGGGGTAATGAAGCTGTCCTTTCAGGGACTGGCTGATGTTACAGTATGGTGGTCAGGAGTGTCTATGTGGGACAGTCCGAAGGTTAGCAGTGAACTGTGTGCTGACTGTTTGCTCTTATTCAGTTGAAACAGGATGTGGATTCATGCTGTTCGGATGAAACGTCTGTTTGTTGTAGCTCAGATCTAAAGAGAAAACAAAAGGAACATTAAGTGAATTCAAATTCTGCCAAAACAAAGAAAGTATTCAAACACATATATTTCCAGCTTGGAAAACCCAATAACAGACAAGTCAAATATAAAAGTACAGTTATGTGCTGTCAATTAAGTGTTTAAATGTGTACTTTTGCAACTGCTGTATAATGCCAGTGATGCACCACAAATAGGTCAGGAAATAGAGCAAAGTAGGTTCTGACTCTCCTCATCCTGTGTTAAGTATACCTGTGGTTTTAGATTATTGTTGGAGACTGTGAAAATGCTGATTAGGTGAAACCACATAGGCTTCCTCAACAAATATCTCATCTTTACTAAAGGGTAAGGTGAAAATCTTTGTCTAGATCTCATTTTGTACTGACACAAAATACTAAGGCAGCACAAACATCAAAGACTGTCTGCTTCTACTTGCCCTTCCTTTGCATTTCACAAACCTGTGAAACGCTTTAAAAAAAAAAGATTAAAGTAAAAGAGTTAAGCTTTTTCAGCAGATCTATTGCATATTTGAATAAAACCTTTACCAGGATAATTATGTCACAGGAGTACTAAGGAAAATAAACAACTTAATGATGCAAAAATGCAAACTAAAGTTAGAGGCAGAATATCCAAATGGAAAGCTAAAGTATGCTTCACTTTTCCTCTGCCCGGCTCCCTTTTTTTTTTTTTTTGATTCAGCTGTAGCAGCAAAACAAAGCTTCAAATTCACATCGTGCTACAATGGTAGAGGTCACATAAGCGCGCCCTGCACAGCTCTAGTGCAGCACCAAAGGGCACAGAACAAAGCCTGCACTGTCCACACTGAATTAACACAGGCTTACATCATCCTGGACTGCAACCTCAGTCAGTCATGAAAATGATGTACACAAAACCGCACAGATCAAGAGCTGGCAGGCAGGCAGCAGTGGCTGGTGTGAGCTGTGTGTCTGCTTTAAGTTGCAGATCAGAAATCAATTTAACCATATGATACTGACCTAATCATATCTGACAGGAAGAAAGTGAGTACATTATACGAGAATACAGTAGATGCACTTCATATTTCTTAACCTGGTGTTCCTCTGCAGTCAGCATAGAGGGCGGAGGGGGACATAAGATGCTCCACCTCCACCTCCCACCAACTTTCAAGGATTACGATCATTTGAACTATTATTGCATTTACCTCTATTAATGTCATTACTGTACAGTAGCCTTGGATGTGTAATGGTGTACACAGCATCCATTTTGAAGTCTGCATCCAATCAATAATGATTGACCAGGCTCGAGTTCAAATGGCTTTGCAGCATCTTATGATATGACTTTGACTACTGTATTATTGTGTGTGCTTTTGTTTTTATTAAGCAATGCATATACTCGGCTGTCACATCTAGCTAACTGAAAGTAAGAGTGAGGCCAGTAATAAGAGTAACCCAAAGTAAACACAACCTTATTCAAAATCATGACACTGGATTTAATGTGACTAAAGGCCTTGAAGATAAAATGTCTGACAAGGAGTGTGAGCCACCTGCTGCTGCTGCTGCTTCTGCTGCTGCTTCTGCTGCTGCTTCTGCTGCTGCTGCTGCTGCTGATGCCTATAGTCTAAAGACAGTAATGAAAATGTTGTACACAAAACCACAGAGATAAAGAGCTGGCGTGCCTGCAGCCATGGCTGGTGTGGACTGTGCTTGTGCTCTGAGCTGAGATCAATGTAAGGGTACAGGTCTGACCTAATCACATCTGACAGGGAGAAAGTGAGCGAATGATATTAGCATACACTAGATCCACTTCATATTTGCTAAAGTGGTATTCCTCTGATTAACTAAGCATAGCAAGGAGGCTTAGAACCGTCATCACCGTGTGTGTGTGTGTGTGTGTGTGTGTGTGTGTGTGTGTGTGTGTGTGTGTGTGTGTGTGTGTGTGTGTGTGTGTGTGTGTAGCCTATGCAGGAATTGGTGGAGATAGGGAGAGGCACGCAGGGCCATCAGGTGTTTTCTCTGTCAGAGTGGATTAGGCTCTTTTGGTGCAGATTGAGAGAGTGCTTGATTGTTATTAAGCATCGTGTCACAGTAGCGCCTCTTAGGTGTGGCCGCGCGTAGACGAATAAGGAGCAGGTGTGATTTAGCACAGGCAATAAAAGGAAAAAGTGACACGTACACATTTAAACCAGCCCTGGGAGCTGTGCATTCTGGATGATTTTAGATCTGACAATATCAAACATTGTTAGATTTATTTTCACTGCAGTCGGGCTAAGGATTCTGTATTCCAGTATTTAATCTACAAGAGGGTGAATGTATAATCTTCCCACTTTGTAGCTGCAGCACACTGTCAGCCAGGATGGATGGACAATATTGTAAATCCATAGTTAGGTGACACTGGAATGAAACACGTGAATAAAATTTATAGATCAGAACTGCATATTTCATGTGTCTTTTTAACAGCAGTTAAAAAGCATTAATAATTTATGTGGATGGTTGAGCTGAAAACTAATGCAGCACAAACAGCTACACAAGCCTGCAGCCAACAGTTACAGTAACGTGTTCAGTGTAACCTAAAATTAAGATTATCTCAAGCAGAGGTGCAATAAACTAGTAGGTAGTGTGATAACATAGGAGTACATATGCGATGGATGCTAAATTTGACTGATAACACAGCCTTAAACATATTAGCATTTTTCTAATGCATTATATACTATAATGATTTAAGAGTGTCACGAGTTGGAATGTTGTTCAGTTTTTATGCGTTTAAGTTCACTAACTTTGTCTCAAGAGCCTGGAAAAGACGGGATAATGGATTATTTAACTAGCACTTATTGTGATTTCTCTCTTTCTCTCTTTCCTCTCTTTGTTTTTGGATACTGTTGGAAAATGTGTACACAGCACTTTGGGTTTAGCTTACACGAAGTTGCCCATGAATGCTTGCCACAGTTGTCTGCATGACATAATAATAAAAGTTTCATTAATTTATACAGTTACGATGTGATATGATAATATAAAATTCTGATGAAATACATAATAATGGTGCAGTCTGATATGTTAAGCCATACCTCATATACCTATAGCTAAGGATGCAGTGCATTGTTATACATAAATGTCCTAGATTCCTTATGACATGCCTCTGCCCACTTCAAAATCACACATAACGAGAGATCACGACTCTCAGAAATTCCTGGAATTCCCTGTCATCCCAGCCTGCAGATAACAATTGTTTTATTCATTATTACAGAGCAGGCTTATGTGCAGACAGTAAAAGCCCCATGCCATGCATTATGCCCCCTGTGTCTCACTCCACCCACGCCCCAACCCCTCCAAATCAGCCAGCCAACCATCCTGTGGACCGCCCTGTCAGGGGATGAAGAGCCTGTACAAGGAAGAGGGCAGTGGTAACACAGCTGCCCACCATGACCCGTACAAAAGATAGCACCCATATACTTTCTGACAGCCAGATTAATGAAACCCTATAGGAGCTTCTCTGTAGGCCCCCCCAAAAGCCTGACGGAGACAGAATAGTCTAACCAGCACCATTCATTACTGCGGGAGTACAGAGCACAGAAAGAGCACACACAGCACTGACAAACTAGCTCCTTGTGAGTAATAGCTAAAGAACTCATAAAGGAATACATACACATTTGTTGTGGATGCAGTAAATCTATGCCACTCCTTCTACAACTATCAAAAATCTGGCTTGTGCCCTGTAAAAATAAATCTGGCGTGCATGTGGTGCAGTGGTGATGTGCAGTTATTTGGGAGTCAGCTATTTCACATGTTGAGTGAAAGAGAGCTTTCGATTAATTTTTGTTTGTCTCACTCAGTTATGTAGATTAGTGGCCTTGAATGCAACAGAGGGAAAATAAGTTCCTCTGACAACATACTAAAAGCTACATGGTATATAGCAACTGCAAGTCAGACTGAAAAAAACCTGTTTGTCGAGCGGTGACCAGCTGTGTTTGTACCTGTGTGAGTTGGTGGAAAACATTCCTCTTTTATGTCAATACTTCAAATTTACCACATAAGTTTTTCAAATGACAAACAGTTCACAGATCATATTTATGCAGGAGGCAAAGATGTGAAAGTGACTAAGTAAAGTATATGCGAGTTTACTGGAGGAAATATGCAGTATCATAACCTCATTATGGTGTGTGTGTGTGTGTGTGTGTGTGTGTGTGTGTGTGTGTGTGTGTGTGTGTGTGTGTGTGTGTGTGAGTGTGTGTGAATGTGTGTGAATGTGTGTGTGTGTACGTGTCTTATATAAACTTTGCATTCATGAGCCTCCTCTGATGCTTTCAAAGGCACTCACTCACAAAGCAAGGAAATATAAACACTGTCTCCTCGACTCTCCCTCAACATGCACATGCAAAGACACCCACTCTCTCATGCTGTCTCTCTCTCGCACGTACGCACGCGCGCACACACACACGTACACACATACACACACAGGCACGTGCATATAGAATGTATTTTAAATCACTAATGTGTGAACAGTTGATCTTGTTTGCACAGACCACCTGTTCTTTCTGGACACAAACAAAGCTTTGGCGTACGATGGGGTGTGTTAACAGTGTGGGGTGCGTAGGGGATGCCTTGCACAAGAGAAGCCTATCCACATGGTGTAGGCTGCATCAGATGGTTGGGCCCTGCAGGACGGCAGCCAGCTCCAACAGAACTCACACAGATCTCAAAGAATGGAGCTTCTTCAGTCCGCAACATACTGACATGTTTTGCTTTCCCGAGAAGTACAACTTCCTCCGGTGCAAGGAAAGCAGATTGCCAATGCAGCCTTGTCACTATATCATTTAAAGAGACAAGATCCTTTTCTTTTTACGTCGCATTTGTCTAAATATTTGCAATTGGGGAAATCAAAAGGAATGGCAAAAATAGAGGGAAAAACTAGACGTGTCTACTTTCAGTTGCTGAAGCACTTGGAGGCACTAAGACAAAAGTCATTAAATGAGTCATCACAAAATCACAGCGGGAGTCTGGTAATGCCACTTACAGTATCTCATTAAGCTATGGCATCTACAGGAAAAAACTGACAAACAAAGAGCATAATCCAAGGCACATTAACTGGGCTGATAATTCAATGAACTCTCATTTGGCAGCCATCTTGCCCTTGTGATGGTCTTTTTTCAGCCGCAGCAGCAGAGCACAGGCCCCTCGTGAAGTTCTTCTCTCTCTTTCTCTCTCTCTCTCTCTCTCTCTCTCTCTCTCTCTCTCTCTCTCTCTCACACACACACACATACACACACTCATATATATTTTCCTCCTCTCAATCTCTCTCTCTCTCTCTCCCGCGCTCTCTAAAACAACAAAACATCCACCATTAGACAACGGGGTACCAGCGTAATTAGAAAATGACTTCCTTTGCAATCCTAGCTAAGTAGTTTACACACTGTAATTACAGGGACAAAATCATCTTTTCATCATTTCACTGATTGAGCTCATCAACCCAGTGGGATCCCAGGACTGTGCTCAGGCAACATCTGGGCTAAGAGAATTAGCCCTTAGTTTAGCAGGCCTTACACAGTGGCAAGCAACGCCGCATGAACACCGGACATGGCCGTGGCACACATCTCTAATTGAGACTTTTTTTTATTTGTTGTTGTTTTTTTGTTTTTTTTGTGTGTGTCGGATTCTGCATCAGATCGGGTGTTAGATGACAAACCTTATCAAACAGCCCTCATTCAGCAGAGCATTCAGAGTTAGCTCATTTTAATACAATGAGAGACGTTTCAGGAGGAGGGCAAGGTCACTGCACAGTAACTACCTCTATTTCCCACACTTCCAAAAATGCCATATCAAACTTTTACTCCCCCTCAGCTCCTGTACTGGTGAATTGAAGCATTGAAGATTGACCTTGGTGCACAACAACATGCCTTTTCATGGGGCGCTCTGTTTACTCTAATTCTCTGTGTGCCCTCAGCCTTGACTTTCTAACAAACACATGTGGTCCTGGAGTTGAAGGTGAAGTGCTTTCGTTCGTCTCTGTCCTGTGGAAGGGCTCTGCCTCTGTGTGTTGGCAACAGAGGCAAGTGTTTAATGTGGCAGCTGTTAGCCTCGTGGATTTTCACTAATCACTCTCTCCTGATTACTCTGATGAGTGTATGATGCTCTTAAATAATCAACCCGCAATGAAAAAAAAAAAAGAAAAATAATTATCATCATCTCCCTAAGTAGTGCAGCTGCACCCGCCTGCAATAATTACAACTAGAACAGGGCGCCTTCTCTCGTCACTTACAACCACTTATTATTAGAGATAACGCTAATTGGTGCAGTGGTGGGCGACAATTCTTCATGGGGTTCATCATAAAAAGCCAAACCTTGAAAGTTATGGCACATTAGAGGTCTTAAAGCCAAGGTACGGTATTAAACACTGCATGCTGAGACACGCCGATAATCTGAGCCAGGGGAGTAGTAGATGTCCTATCAGTAGCCCCTTGGTTGCCTCGCTGCCTTGCCCTCACTCCACCCTTCCCCCACTCCTGGTATCAGCCTGGCAGACACAATTAACATTTTCATAAAAACAATTCCCTGCCTCCAATAGTCCAATGTAATTTGTTTTCCATCTCTGTTCATTAATCATTGTTTAAATCGGTGAGCCATCCCCTCCACTCTGCCATCTGCACTCAGCTGTGTTACAGATATGACACCTTCCCCCTTAATGGGAGCTGACAGCCAAGAGAGGAGGCCTGTGGAAAATAGCTTCCTGCATGTGCACTTCCACCTCACATACTGCCAGCAGGTGAGAGAGGGGTATTTAATGGGTTCTGATTAATCTCAAAGGCAAACAACATTACACTACAATATTATACAGCATGCAACACTACAGTATAGGCACATACAACACAGATGTATAGAAAGCGCGCAGAGCCGCCCGCAGTGGCGAGAATAACTGGACCAAAACTCATGCAGACATGCCTTATAACAATGGTGATGCATTCCACATTTTGTCGAAGTTGTCGACTGTTTTTTTTCTCTCCTCTAGTTAAATTAGTGCAGTGTTCCTACAATATGCTATTGTTTTCCTGGAATTGGGAGCAAGGTTATTAATTATTCACTGTTGTGTTCTCATATGAGGGGGCTATGCTTTTCACTGTATTGCCTCATAGCTCAAATACTTAGGGCCATGGTACTCGGGCAAATTTCATGAGGCAACATCACAGAGATATTATTATCACAAGGCAGACACTTAGGAGATTAAAAGTTTCCTGAAGAGTTTGAATGATTGGAAAGGTTCAGATTCTCCTGTGATATGATTTCAAAATTCCAGGACTTCTGTGGTCCTCAAGGAGGGAAGACAAAACAAATAACTTTTGCCTTGCTTTTTTCTTTTTTTTTTTTCCAAGTGATTTTAAGCCTAAGTCTAAATAGCTTAGGCATTTTGGGGGAAAGAAAATCCTACTCAATGTGGTGGTAAGTGGGTGCCAAAAAGTTCATCTGGCCTGTTGATTTCAGCATGGATTACAGATATTCAAATCATGTGCCTCATGTTCAAACAAGTGCTTCTATCAGGGGAGAAAGTTGCCAAGCAGAGCTTTGTCATGTAAGCTGTATGAATTTACTGCAGCATAATGAGAAAACGGCTGTGGCGCTACATTTAATACAGTTTCATCCACTCACCCTCCTTCTCTCCAATTTCCTCTCAGTTTTGATCAGAATGATTTCAAATACCCCTCCAGTCTCCATCCAGGTCAGTTTTAAAGTTAAAAAAAAAAAAAAAGATCACCTGAACATATGCATCCACATTTTTGTCTTTTTGTATCAGGAACTGTGTCACAGCAGCACACACATGGTCCCAGTTACAAAACGCTTCAGACAAACGCCCCAACTCTTTTTGGGGTGTCTCTAACAAGGGCAGCAGCAGCAGCAGTAAATGATGTGTATATTCAAAGCTGAATATTTCATGTTGATTGATCGTACTGACTGCCACCCACCTGCTCCTCCTCCTGTCCCACCGGAGCTGGCATGAGGAGAATTCAGTAATTGAGAAGAGCAGAGCATGGTCTCTCTTTGCTCACATATGACAGATGGGGCATCATCGCTTCAAAGGAGAGCATTTGGAAACAGGAGGAAGGGGAGGGGGCAGGCAGAGGGTGAGGGTGGCTTTGAAAGTAGCTGTGCCACTCTGTACAGGTGACAGTAAAAAAAAAAAAAAAAAAGAAAGAAAGAAATCTCTAAAGCAGATACTGTGTTACAGCAGGTAAAGGTGCAACTTTAAAAACCTGTGAATAGAGCCATTTAAGGCTACTCAGTGATTCCAATGAACATCAGGCAAACTGTAGGTACAGACACTGTAGGCTACTGCTGTAATGTAGCTACAGTCTGGTTTTTAATGATGGGATTTATGGCTCTAAATTGCAATCAGACATTGTGAAATAAAAAAAACGTGAGGGACGGTCGTCATGAAAGCATTATGGATCATGTCAATGGCCCACTGTTCATACAGCATATGTACAAGTAAACACACACTTGCTGTTTCTACATTCTTTAGAAAGACTCTCGCTTATTTTTTTTTATTTTTTTTTTTACAGTAATGTATCGAACTGAATTCCTTAGTCACCTTTCTGTCCTCGCCTTTACTCACTTTTATACCCCCCCCCAAAAAAAACAAACAACAAAAAAAAAAAAAAAACAGTGGCAGCAGTGGGAAAGGCACGTCTATCAGAATCCGACTCGTCAGAAACTTAAACTCTCACACTTTTCACAGATAAGTCACAGAGTAAATCCTGGAGAGCGGCGGTGGTTTGCTCTTACCTGGCTAATGCGAAGAGACGCGGAGGACACGAGGTGACAGCTGGAGTTCAGTGGAGAGTGATGTTGAACTGGATGACTGACTGCTGACTGACGGACCGTACGCTTCACACGCTTTATCATAAAACGCCCAGCACACACAGTCGGACCCAGATTTCTCCCCCCTTCAACTCCCGTTTCCTCTATACAAAAAAAAAAAACAACTCAATAAAAATAAAAAAAAACCTTTAAGCGCTTTCTCCGGACGAAGGCAGCGGTGTGATTTGCTCTGTAGTATTTCCAGTTGAGGAAAGAGGTAATGAAATCTGTCTTATAAAAATTACTCGGGATACTTCGACATGTCCCGAAGCCGTATGTCTCCCTCATCTGGCCGCTGGTGTGTAAGTGTAACAGACTGTGGCACCGTGCGTAAAATGTGCACTGGCGTCTCCAGGACGCAGACATCATCGATCCCTCCTCTGAGATTCACGCATATGAAAGTATTATGTGGTATTATGCGTGTCAAATTTGGTATGGGGATTACCTGCAAAGAGTAGTCATTTTATGTTCTTTGAAAACTTCTGTTAGAACATGTAACAGCATAGAGATAGAGACGTCGCTCTATATATAGACATCAAATTATTCAGATTTCTACGGGCTGATCCTGTATGTTGTGTTTACCCCTAAGCTTTATGGAACCAAACTGTTTGCTGGCATATAATGGGATAAATGATCACTATACCTCTATGATTCAGCATTTTAGTTGGTAAATGGCTCTATTACGGAATCTTAACTGGATGCTCGTAACATTTATCACACTCCCATCCATGTGACCTTCCCTGTACATAATCCTGCAAGGAAGTTAAGGAGGAGCCATCTTATTTCAAGTAAGTGAGCGCATTCCAAACATATTCCTCTCAAGAAATTCCTGCATATTATTAGAAGTCCTTAATAAAGCAAAAACCAACATAAAAGACACCAATGCAGCACCAGGTCCTTGGTCTTGATGTTGTGGTGAAGATTTGCTGTAGTTAACATGAAAGAAAAATATATTGGGACAGGTCAGGTGATCATTTTTATGCTTTATTTTGTGTTTTTTCTTGTATTGGAAGTTGAATTACTGATGACCCTTTTCCATTCTCCTGACATGTTGCCTCACTCTTCTCGTCCAGTTATGGTAGTTGGCTGAAAGGTGGAGCTTAGAGGGTGGCTAGTTAATACCAGCCCATTTTGGGTAGGGCCTCCCAAACGGCATAAAGGGCCGCCCCTCAGGTAGTCTCACTCTCTCAGCTGGGCCTGCTGCAGCTTCTACAGCCTGTCTCTCTCTTTGTCTGGTTTGTTGAATCTTACAACACACACTACACCATATTTTCACCCATCCATGGACTTCTGACATGACTGATGACTTTCTTACTTACACACACCATTTGGCTGGTTACTTTTATTCATTTGACTTAAATAAATCGTTTCTTGATCAAAGTGTCTGTGTGTGGCCTCCCTTTTTGTTGCCGGCTTAGAGCCAGACGGTAACAAATGGGGGCTCGTCCGGGATACTCAATGGTTAGTGCCGGGAAACCGGCAATGTAAAGTTTCTCTAGGGGAATGTTTCACACAGATTTTGGTGCTCTAGTATTTTTAGGGGCTTTGTGGATTAACTGTTTGTATTCCACTAAGAGTGTTGCTCCATAGATCTTGGCCTGCAAATATTACACATTATCCTGAACTGCCAGTAAGGGTTGAAGGCTTCTGAGTTATTTGGAACCCTTATTCCTGATGGGCATAAGCAATGTGGGGCACTATCTGTCTTTGTTGTTTTTGTGCAGTAAGCGGTTAGAGCTGTGCTTGGGGGCACTACCAGGACTGTGTAGGTGATTTTCAGCATGCTGGAAGTTAACTGGGTTGCTGGGCCTTGTGTTTAATCCATCCCGATGCTGACCTGCATGAAGACTAGGGTTAAGTGAGTTAGTTAGTATTGGTTAGGCAGTTAGCCAGAGGGATAGGGTTCCATATTTAAAGCAGCCGGTTAATTCTGTTGTGTAGTGGTGGGAAATTGTCTTAATTTGTAGTCTTTGCCTATCTGGGGTGGATTGATTTATTGAGTCGTTCATGCGGGAAAAGGTGCTCCAAGGTGGTGAAATGGCTTCAATTGATGATTTTGTTTGGTCTTCATCTGAGGATTTGCTTAACTCTTACAAATGAGAACAGCTCTTTAAAGTGGCTGAATATTACAGTGTTGAGCTTTCTAAGAAGTTAAATAAAGAGTTGTTGGCCACGTTGAAGACACAATTGGTGGAGTTAAATATTTTGTCTGTTTCAGTGGAGGGTGCCAGTGCCCAGGTAGCTAGTGTGTCTGTAGTTTCTGTTAGGGTCAGTGGGCCAGGTAAAGTGGTGGCTCCTGTTTGAACTGGTCTTGGGGCTGCTTTGACATTTGAGCAACAGAAAGAGCTTCTCCTGCTAAAACTGCAACAGGAACAAAGGAATGTTGTGGAGGTAGAGAAGTTGAGACAAAAGTTATAGAGTTATAGATTGG
Organism: Seriola aureovittata; assembly: GCF_021018895.1. NCBI lineage: Eukaryota > Metazoa > Chordata > Actinopteri > Carangiformes > Carangidae > Seriola > Seriola aureovittata. The sequence goes on from NC_079373.1 coordinate 20,037,303, forward strand.
ACCTTTTTATAAGTGAGGGGAAGCTTCAAGCTGAACCAAAGGAAGAAACAAAGGAGTGTTTCTCTCCCACTCCAGCATTTGATATTGCTGTCAGTTTACAGTTAATTCCAAAGTTTCATGAAAAGGACCCTGACATCTTTTTTGTGTTTGAGGCTTGAAACTGGTCTGATGCTTAGCGTACCCTACTGCTGCAATGTGTGTTCACTGGTAAAGCCCAGGAAGCTTTCTCAGCATTGAATGCTACAGATAGTGGTAGCTATCAGTTGGTTAAAGCTGCTGTATTTAAGGCATATGAACTGGTACCTGAAGTGTATCGTCGGTGGCTCGGATCTCTTGGGAGAGAAGCAGTCCTACACGGAATTTGCTCGTGACTTATCCACTCATTTTAGCTGTTGGTGTGTTGCTTCTGAGGTCAAAACCTTAAGAGAGATTGCAGGAACTAATTTTGCTTGAGCAGTTTAAAAATACTCTACTTGATCGTGTTGTTACTTACATCAATGAACACAAAGTAAGCAAGGTTTCTGATGCTGCCAAACTAGCTGATGAATTTGTCTTGACCCATAAAGGTTTTTTTGGTGAGAGCCGGGGTGGTGGAGATGGTGGCAGCAGGGAGAGCATTGTTGGAGTTTTTCCCACCAAGTCTTTGTTGGAAGGGACAGAAGTTTTAGCTAAAGCAGGTTATAGTTTACGGGGTAAGTTGGACCCTAACTGTATCTGTAACTATTGTTATGGTAAAGGACACTGGAGAAATGAGTGTCCAGTTTTGAAGAAAAAATTTAACCCTGTCTATGTAACTGCAAAACCCTCTGGGGCTGCTGTCTTTTTGTGCAGAAGAAAGAGCCCGTGCCATTGCTTCTGTGAAGGCACACATGAAGCCCTCTTCCTCAAAGTTGGTGTTTGAGGGTTCCAGTTGTGGAACAGGCAAATTTTTCAGCTAAGGATGATATTGACTCTGGTTATGCTGCATTTGTGTCGGATGGTTATGTCTCACTGGTTGGGAGTGCCTGTAAAGATTTTAAGGGATTCAGGGGCACTGGATTAATTTTTATTGTGGAATCTGTGTTACCTTTTTCTTCAGAGACACTGGTTCCTGTGTTGTTCAGGGAATGGGTTTGACTGTTTTCTCAGTTTCCCAGCATAAACTGATCCTTTTTTTCAGATCTGGTCCAAGGTGCTGTGGCCATGGGAGTCCGCCCTTCCTTGCCTATGGGGGGCGTACAGGTCATCTTAGGAAATGACCTGGCTGGTGATCGAGTGTGGCCTGCTGTATCTACACCTATGGATGCCCCAACATCTCAGGGAGAAAATTTTGATTCTCCCAAAAATCCTCCTGTGGTACTATCCAACTTTGCAGTGACGCGCTATGAGCCGTGATGGTGTTAGTCCACATGTTGACAGTTCAAATAAGACAAGAGGGTCTGTTTTTCCTTTGCCTGTGTCTTGCAGTGATCTTGTGAAAGAGCAAAAAGCTGACCCCACTCTTCTGGCACTGTACAGCCGGTCAGGTACATGTTGGAGAACAAAGTTGCTGAGCCTTGTGCATCCAGTTGGTCTTCCCCGTGCTTGCTAGTAAAAAAGGCAGATGGTACGTTTAGACCTTGTACTGATCTTAGGAAGGTGAACCAAGTAACCAAGCCTGACTCTTTTCCACTTCCACGTATAGAGGATTGCGTGGACCAGGTCAGCTCAGTGAAGTTTGTCAGTAAATTTGACTTACTTAAAGGTTACTGGCAAGTTCCTTTTGATGCCTCGAGCTAGGGAGATTGCATTTATTACACCCAGTGGTTTGTATTCCTACAGTTATGCCATTTGGTTTATGTAATGCCCCAGCTACCTTCCAGCACCTAATGAACAAGGTGATGTCTGGATTGGTGGGCTGTGCTGTCTACTTGGATGATGTTGTGATTTATAGCGACTCCTTGGAAGATCACCTTTAGTGCATTTGGGCCCTGTTTGACTGGATAGCCTGGGCATTGCTCACTTTTAACCTGGCAAAATGTGAGTTTGCCAAGGCAACTGTCACCTACCTGGGTAAGGTAGTATGCCAGGGGCAGGTTTGCCCAGTAAGGGCTAAGGTGTTAGCAATTGATCAGTTTCCCATGTCAACGACCAAGAAGGAACTTTCTCGTTTCTTGGGGATGGTGGGTTACTACCATCGGTTCTGCAAAAGTTTCTCAACAGTGGTTGCTCCGCTCACTTCCCTTCTTAGTCCAAAGGTTAAAATTGAATGGTCTCTTCACTGTCAAGAAGCTTTCGACTCTGTGAAAGCATTGTTGTGTTCTGCCCCTGTCTTAGCAGCTCCTCAGATGAACCAGCCCTTCTTGCTCTATGTGGATGCTAGTAAGGTGGGAGCTGGGGCTGTAATCATGCAGGCCAATGAAAAGGGTGTCGATTGTCTGGTGAGTTTCTTTTCTAAAAAGTTCAACTCGCATGAATTGAAATACTCTATTATTGAAAAGGAAGCACTGGTACTCGTCTGGGCCTTAAAACATTTTGAAGTTTATGTTGGGGGTGGAGTAAATCTGTTGGTGGTGTACACAGATCATAACCCTCTAACTTTCCTCCACTCTATCCAAAACCCAAATCAGCATCTTATGCATTATGTGTCTGTTCCTCCAGCCTTTCCATTTAAGCATCTGTCATGTCAAGGGAGATGAGAACACAGTTGCTGATGCCATGTATTGAGCTATGCCTGTTTAAGTTGACTTGTGTGCTTCCTGCCTGTTCTGATTCACATCTCTTAAACTGCTCCCTAGGTACCAGGGTTGCAGAGGGATGTGGCATTTCACGGTCTTGGGAGAAGATTACTTGCAAGTTGTATGGATATGAACAAGTTTATACGATATAGCTTATATGGATTTCCCCTGGTTAAGGCCAATATACCGGAGGATTTGGATTAAGGACCTTAAGCTGTTTAGCTTGGTTATTTATTTGAGAAATGTAAGTTGTTTTCTTACTGTAGTTGTTTTTTTTTATTTTTTGGGGGGATCCTAGTTATGACCCCCATTTTAAGGGAGGGGGTGTGACGACCCTTTTCCATTCTCCTGACATGTTGCCTCACTCTTCTCCTGCAGTTATGGGAGTTGGCTGGAAGGTGGAGCTTAGAGGGTGGTTAATACCGGCCCATTTAGGTAGGGCCTCCCAAAAGGCATAAAGGTCCGCCCCTCAGGTAGTCTCCCTCTCTCAGCTGGGCCTGCTGCAGCTTCTACAGCCTGTCTCTTTGTTTGGTTTGTTACATCTTACAACATACACTACACCATATTTTCACCCATCCACACACTTCTGACATGACTGACTTTCTTACTTACACACACCATTTGGTTGGTTACTTTGTTTATTCATTTGACTTAAATAAATTGTTTCTTGATCGAAGTGTCTGTGTGTGGCCTCCCTCTTTGTTGCCGGCTTAGAGCCAGTCGGTAACAATAACCTACAGACTTTTGTTATTTTAAGTAGTCCATCTATTTTCAAAGGTGGTAACGGAACGATTAAAGCTGCAACTAGTGGTTATTTCATCAACAATGAACCTGTCAACGATTAACTAATTAAATGCTTTTTCTATGAAAAACATTGTAAAATTAGCACAGTCCAAAGAGATGTCTTCAAATTGCTTGTTTTGTTTGAGCAAAAGTCAAAAGCCCAAATATATTTAATTTGATAAAGGAAGCAAATGCTCACATTGGATAAACTGGAACCAGACAATATTTGATGTTTTTGTCTGGAAAAATTACTTAAAATAACTTTTTTTTTTTTTTAAATAGTGAAGTTTTTTTGATTGACTTGAAATTAGTCGACTAAACATTTCTGCTCTAATAATGATTTCGTATAAACATTGTCCAAACATTTTGGTGAATATTAAGTTGTTGTTTTTTTATGTCCTTTCAAAGACACGTAGAGCCAAAACAAATATCTACATGCCTGATGTGATTCTTAAACTTTGTTGAATTTCTTTGAGGGAATTTGATGAAGTGTGGGGTGTGACAAAGTTGCTGAGCTGTGACATCACCATGGATCATGTTTCTCTCCTGTGATTTCCACCTGAGGCTCATTAGTGGGATGAGTGAGGAACAAAAACCTGCTCCTCTTATGGGCCACGAGTGTAAATGATGTAGGTACAAGAAACTTAGATCTTTATGGTGAAATTACAGCAAAGCAGATGGCTAGCACACTGGGTGCTGTTCAATGCATTTGTCTGACATTTGGAGCTAAGTGTAACTCTTACCCCCCACCTCCCACACCCACCCCCCCCCCCCAGGCCAAAGCACCTGTCTGGACAACAATACCTGCTTGAATCCTTCATCACATAACTCTTAAAATCCCTCTTAATCCCTGAAATGGAGATCTCGCCTGTGTTCCAGCCCATTACATAGTTCGTACGCTAGATTTCTTTGAAATGTAGTTCTGCTATGTTCCAGCATATACCTTCACAGCTTAACCTACATAAGTCCATTGATCTGTGTCTCACCAACACAACGCTAGCATGTTAAGCATTGCCTAATCTGTCTCATGCTACCTGGATTTTCATATTGGAGAAATAATCCTGATGAAGGGGAAGTGGGGGGGGGGGCAGAGTCACCTCAGGACCTGTTTTAAAAGCTTCTTATCAGAGACCTGCACTCCCACCATTTAGCTAAAAGAGGAGTGATAGCCTTTCAACTCACAAGCCGCAGCTTTAATTAAAGCTACTTGTGGGTGAGATGAGGTACAGTTGTGTGTATGAGGTGCCCCTCTAGAAATCTAAATTGTGTCCAAAACAATACAGTTCAGTCCACGACTATGGTCTTTTCATATCCACTGTAAAACACTTTCCTCCACATAACATGTTAACCTGGCCTGAAAGTGATTTTTGTAAGCAGGTCCAAATTTTCAAAGGTTATACCAAAATGTCAGAGGCCAGAAAAAAAAAAAAAAAAAATTAGTTAAACCATATAAATAAGCAAATATAAACCACTTATGTCAACTGTGAGGGAATTTTGAAAAAATATTGGATCCTGTTTAACAGTGTGTTTGTGTTTTTACATCTGTTTAGATTTAAATGCAATCATAACAATCATAGCAATACCAGTAATATAACCCAAAAGCAATAAACAAGATATGACCTGATAATTTTTTCCTCTTCATTTTATGAGTCCAATCATATGAGGCGGAATAAAAACATGCACACATCTTGTCTTATACACACTTTGTGCTCTGTCTGGCAGCTATTCTACACTTCACCAGTGCTGAGAAGTGCAGTACATTTACACAAAGTATATTTACACAAGTGCTGTACAATTTTGAGGTACTCAGACTTTAATGGAGTATTTCCCTTACAAAAACGCAGTGTCTAGCTGAGGCCCCTGGTCGTGTCTCAGATGTCTGAGTTGTTCAACCAAAGAGGCATTTTTCTCCTCTGAACTTCTCAGATGGTTTTATTGAACCATTCAAGGCCCAAAACAGGTGAAAGCATCCTATATTAAACCAAAAAATGAAAGTCCAAAAAAAGGAATACAAAGTCATGTGGTAGAACTTTTTTTTTTTGTGAGCTTTTCAAGGAGCCACTGAATCACATTTTGCTGATAATACTCGTCGTTTTATGTGAGAGAAAATTTAAATTAAAGACTTGTAATGGAGTATTTTCACACTGTTGCATTGATGTGCTTACTGAGTAAATGATCTGAGTACTTCCTTCACCATTGTACTTTTTTAAAAAGAATCAGATTAGTGTATTAATTCAGAGCTATGTTCGGGTATCCTAGTGTTTTCTGATGTCACAATTTGGTTTCTACTTTGCCACAACTTAGAAAATAGAGTTGCACTCCTCTTGGTGAGTGAGTGAAGCATTGCCATCCCAGGATATTTTCATTATCATGTTTATCTAAAGTTTGGTTTTTTGTTTTTGTGCTGCTGCATATCAAGGGTGTTGCTGCAATGCTGTCTAACAGCTCAAAATTTTTAAAGTGTTTCACCTCAACCATTGATGTTATGGCAGTCATCTTGCATCATCCACGTATGCACTCATGGAGCAGTTGAGCAGTTGTGTATTTAATGTGCTGTAGTGGGGATTTATCTCATGCACAGTCATACTGCATCCAAGAATTGCAAACTGTAATCTACAAACCAGACTTTCTCCCGGTCTTCAACGGTTCAATTTTGTTTTTTGAGCCTGAGCTGAACTTGATTTGTTGTCACAGTGGTTGGCTTGGAAATTCCCTCTCTTCCATTAAGGCTGTCGTTTGACTGTACTTTTACTAACTGGAGTAGGCACTCTGCGTTTGGTTGGTTTTACAACTTTGATGAAATGTTATTGCTCCCTTAGAAGGTTTGGTTGCAATTTGAGCTGGTGCTTTACTTAGCTCTTCAAATTTTAATGCACAACAGGAAATTCACCAGGAGTAACAATAATTCATAAAAAAGACCATATTAGCTCAGTCAGTATCTGGTAATAGCTGTTTAAAGACCAAAACAATTTACACTAGGTATCAGAAGCAAAAATGTGTTACCATTACACATTATTACTATGCTGTCTAGCAAATATTTGAGAAAACCTTTCCAAATTGTTTCTGATGAAGATATTGAGATAGAAATAAAACACCGCCAGCTGAAGAAAAATGAAACAGAAATCCATCAAGAGCAAAGATCCTTTTTTTTTTTTTCAAAGAAGAAAGAGGAAACGAGGCTTGTAGCCAAAATCGTTTATTTTCCTTTTAGTTTCCATCAATATTCTTTTTTTTTTGTTGTTGTTACACAAAGCTTGTGACAAAGGAGTACATACATTCATTAGGCAGGTCAAAAGAAGGTAAAAGGAGGAGCTATAGCGGGCACCTGATTCTGGTTAATGATCAGTACTTGAAAAAGAAACAAAACAAGGCAGCTATGGCAGCCTAAAGTCATACCTAAACTGGCAACAGCATGGACCAATTGAGGAGCAGCAGACAGGGGAATGTATGACAGCAATCAGTTTGAACGGGCCCAACAGAAACATGGACAATTATGAACGGCCATTTATACTGTAGAAGCAGATAAGCAAAAGAGACAGCATTACCTAAGTGTTTGGAGCTTTTTAAAAAGCAGAAAGACTGATTTGGTAACATTGCTACTGTTACTTTTTCCACACTGAACAGTTTTATTCAATGACAGAAACTGTGTGTGGTTAAAAGTGAAAGTGGATTAAAGAAGAGTGAAAGAAAGGAAAAGAGAGGCTGGTTTGTCCAGTTCATCAGCGGTAGAAAAGAAACAAAGGCTTTCTTTTTAAAAAAAGTTATTGTGAAACATGGATATTTGCTCTTCAACAGTCACTTCTGCTGCAACCTGGCAGCTTTAAACTTAGACACCCTTTTCGGGGCCTGCTGGGGCGGTGCCGCGTCGGGCGCCACCTCCTCTTGTTTCCTCTCCAGTATGGTCGGCAGGGCCGGTGGAGCGATGGTCAGGTGTGGAACCGTTGAAGGCATCGGGTCCTTTTCTACCACTGTACCTGAAAATGCCTGGAAGAAATGAGAGAAATGTTTTCATGCTGCGTTTTCTTGTTCACACTGCCTACTGTGACTGACATTTAGAGAGTTGTTTGACCACAGGCAGCTCCCACTTCAACTTAAAGAGGCTTCAGTGGGAGTTTTGTTATGTTCTCATTAAGATGCGTGAGGCTCAAAGGTGCCATTCTCATAAACTGTTTCATAATATAGGTATGCAGCTGAGGCCTTCACGCTCTAACTGTGATTGAAGACTACACAAAGAAACTTGACTGGGATCTGTTTAGATAAAAAAGACAGTGAGAAGTATAACAAATTATAACACAACCAATGTGTTTTACCTCAAATCTGCTGGCGGGGTGCAGTGGCACCGCCGTAGGACTGTCCTCCTCTGTAATGCCGTCACTGGTGTCGCTGTGCGTTGCCTCGTCGTGACTGAAGCTGCGTCCGATCATCCGGCGCTCGTCAAAGTCTGCCGCGCTGCTCTCGCTCGTGTCGCTGCAGACGCTGTTCTCTCTGCTCCGTGACTTTAGGATGGACTTTCTGGGGATGGGTTCCCCGTTCTTCACGTCCACAAACAACCTGAGAGAAAAACAATAATCAGCTGGTGTCACTGAGCAATTCAACAATAATTCATTAAGGTCCTAGTGTGTTGTTTTTTTTACCTGTAAATGTCTGCTGGTGTTGTGATTTTGTGAAGTTCGTGATGGGAGTGTCCATTGTTGTGTCCGTTTTTCTTTTTCCTCTTTGAATGTTCCTTCTGCTCTTTCCTTTCACTGAACTTCAATGTGGTGTTTTTTCCTGTGTTTATCCTCACCTGAGGCAAGAGTCAGAACCGGGTCAAGGTAAAGGCAAAGTCACCAAAACAGAATTAAACGGTAGAATGTAAAGAGAAGAAGAAAAGAGCAAAAGCTTTATCACTCTGACCTTCTTGGGTTCGACTGTGTGAGAGAAAAAGATGGTAGGCAAGCAGTTGCCTTCTTCTTCCTCGTCGTCGTCCTCCTCTTTACGGTCCACGTTTGCTGGAGCTTTGCTTTTGGGCACGGAGCTCCAGCTTGGCTTCAGACTCAGTCCATTGACAGGAGGAGCAGCATCTCCCTCCTTCTCCTCCTCTGAGGAAGAGGATGATGTGTCCTCCCCATTCACATCTGCATTATCAGATAATCTGAAGGAAAACAATCCATGAAATATTTCAGTTTCTTACCAGATCAAAGTTACTGAGAAATATTCACTGGTAAAAAAAAAGAAGCAGGCCCCTGTGTGTTCATGTACCTGTACTGCTCATCTTGTAGCTCCTCCATTTTCTCCAGTTCATCCAATCTAGCCCAAAGCTCCTCCTCAGTCAGGATGCTTTTTCTGCTCCCTCCATCTCCTCCATCTCCTCCATCTCCGCCCTCTCCGCTCTCTCCGCCATTCTCCTCGTCCTCCTCTTTTAGATCAAATATGGCATCCAGCTTTGGCTTAGAATTTGGTTTGTGAGCTATTCTTTGCCTGCCTGTTAAAGCAGACAAAATGGAAGCCTAAATGTCAATCTGAGTTTGGGTTAAAGCTTTCTTTGTCTTCTCATAAGACCATGCAAGATGCACAAATAAAATGAGGGCAGAGGAACGACCGACAAAGATACCTTTGATGACAGCAGTGTCATTATTTCCGACGTCTTCTCTGATGTCAACATAGTCCCCTTTACTCTAAAGAACAAGCAGGGTCAATACATTTGTCCCCATTTATACTTTATGCAATATCTTATCTGTGAGACGACTGGTAGTAATGCAACATACGGCTGAGATTGTTTCCAAATCCTTTGCAAACCCAACTCTGGCTTCAAAGTTTTTCACAGTCTTGGATAGATTGTCAAGTTCACTCTTTACATCTGTAGAGAAAAAAAAGGTGCATTATCATGAAAATGCATGCAGAGAGTTGGAGGCAGATTGACAAAATCCATTGTGCAAAAAACTGGCTGCAGGCTACAAGAGATTTCAATAAAACATTTAACACAGCAATGACAACCAGCTGCTAAAGAGTTAAAATTCTAAACAAGTTGGGGGGAAAAAAATTGAAAAATGATGACACAAACAGTTCATAATATCTTCTGCCCTGAATACTACTCCGGATCATTAAATCTTCACAACAATTAAGCCCTTTTACTAATAGCAGCAGAGGGCCCTTGTTTCCATGGCGATCGGGAGCCCCTCCAGTCAGTGCATCAACTGGAAGTGAGGAAAGGTCAAACACAGAAGGCCTGACAACTCAGCCGCTGTCTGACACATTTCAGCTAGCTATGTTTGTATTACAGCACTTAGCTCTGTAATAGCGGGGTGGGCAGGGTCAGGAGATAGGAGGCAGAGGGGAGGGGGGTAGTGGTGGGGGGACAGACGGCTGCGGATGGGCTGTGGCAGCACATTTCTGCTTCACTAAACACCCTAATAATGTTCACATCAGAGATCGTTACTTGGGCCCATTTGACTTGATATGAGATTTTCAGACATAGAATGAACAGCAGGGAAAACACTGAAAAAAACAGCTACATATAACCCGTGTTATATTTGACTTATTCTTCTGCAAGAAACAATGTTGCAATGATTTGACTTGCTTTGACCACGGGGGAGGAAAAGTTGCGATTTGCTTTCCCAAGATTTACAACAGAGGTAGGGACAGTGGGGTTCTGTGATGAATGAATGCAAAAGTAAAACAGTGACTAAGTTCTACATATGTGCCTTGCAGCTTCCACCCGTGTGAAATAAAGTGCCCTGCAGATGCCAGAAATCATGCAGCACGTCCGTACAGTTATTACAAACAGTGTTACACTTACAGTGACTGTGTATAGCATAGATATAGTCAAAAGTTTCTCCCACAGTTAAATGTTGAATCATGGCACAGCTAAAAGTAAGTTTGTCTCTTCAGTGCTAAGACAAGCCATCCAGACTTGATGCAGCTACACCCTCTGGTGGACGAAGACCAGCAGTGTCAATTGATTACATTAAAAATAAACAAAGCAATCTGTTTACAGAGAGGAACACAGACTCACATTTCATCCTATGATCAACAATTTTCTGAGCTTGCTTGGCAGAGCACTTAGCGAACCAGTTGTCACCGAGCAACGCTGTGACCTCATTGGTGTGCACCAGCTTCCCAGGCATGAAGGCCAGAGGTCCAAAGGGCACCTGTTTATAGCACAATGAGCAGAGGGAAGAAGAGCAGAAAAGATTGAAAGAAGGTGGCAGAATGTGGGATGAAAGTGGGAGAAGAAATAAAACTCTCAATGCCAGTAGTAAAAATGTATATGTTTAGGGTCAGCTTCTGCAAAGTTAAGAAGCTTGTGACACAGGTTAATGGTAAACTTGCTATTTGCAACAGGAATTCACCTTAAAACTAACCCCCAATTCCTAGGGTGGTGTAAATGAGTCTGTATGTGTTCTCTGTTCTTGTGAGGTTAGCACTCACCATGATGTCATAGGACAGTTGATCTGGAAGAGTTTTAAGACGGTCACTCAGGGCTTCATAGTCACCTGACACCTTCTTCCTGCAATTTCATGGATTTACAATGACATTAGGCCAAGAACTCTTCAAATTAGTATTTTCTTCCTGCTAAAGTTCCATCTCTATTATGAAGTCATTTGTTGTCCAATTACGTTTGTTTGACTTATTTTGGGAAATTAAACAGGACAATGGGAAGCAAACCACAGTTATGGAGAAATGGGGACGTGCAGATTTCAGGGGAGACATGATATAAACCAAAATGGCATCAAGATGTCGCTAGTAGTTATTTATTTGTAGTAGAACGATGTAAAACTTTAGACTTCGGAGGAAGTCATGACAACAGAGTACACTGTACTATGATGGCATCTTCAATGCAGATTAAGAACACAGAAATGTATCCAGTTACTCTCTCTCTTTCATCAAAGCAGTTTGGAAATACAGTTAGCAGAGGTTTATGTTAGCTTTGTCCATAATATGAACTCCTCATGTTGGCATAACTTCCAATTACTCTTGCAGCAATTATTTTTTAGGCAGAAGAAAGCACTATGTATCCAAAATCCCTTAACATAGACTAATAAATCTCTCAGTTTTTCCTAATTGGTCGCTCTATAGTAATCTGTTGAAGACTGTTGTTCCCTTTACGCACTCCTACAAGAAAGTTTTCTGAGAAAAAAGTTTTAAATATAAGTTATGTGTTAAAAGTAGTTTTACTAATACTATATAATATTTATAAAGACGTGAGAAAGACGGAGAACTTCTTGGAATGTCATAACAAACAGACCTTTTTGACAGAAGACATTTTGACATGTTACAGTAGGAAAACCACAGGTGTAGATAACAAAATTGGCAATGGCTAAATTCCATTTTGCCATTTCAGGTTCAGGGTCCTACTATTGTTCATGTTGGCTCACTGTTATACTGTCATAACTTACTGGGACACTTAACTAGAACAGAGCCATTGTTAATGTGGTTAGTAACCCCTGTGGTGAATACTGGACTTTTGGACCCATTTGCAAAACTGGACTCACAAATTTTTTTATGGTATTTTACTGCTCTTTTTTGAAATTGAAAAAGTCACCGCTGTTTACTTGTATAGGCCTTGTACATCCGCACAGGTTGTTGTGCCATCAAACCTATGCTAATGCCACATCCACATCATTTGGGATGGATGGTAGAGTTGGGAAAGATTCCCATTTTACTTGCAAGCGTTCACATGATTAAGACTGCTGTATGAATACAGAATTGGTCATGTGAGGATTAAAATACTGTGCACTGACAATACCATATCCACTCTAGGTGGATGGACACTAGGTTTCTGGCTGATGTGAGGTGTTTGCTTCAGTGGAACTTTGTATTGTTAAATGCAATGTCAAAATATATCTGAGTTTTCAGAAATATCATTCGTTTCAATGTTGTAATTATGACTTGGAAGTTGTGGGAATGCTGTTCACAAGTGGGAATCTCATAATTATAATAACTCTGATAAAGGATATGACTGCGACATCAGGTTACATTTGAACGGACGTATGCTGAGAATTATGCGAGGCCACTGCACTCAATGTACCAATAACAATGATAATGCCCAACAAGTCCAATAGGAGAGTTGGAGCGATGTCAACAGTCTGCACAAGCCCACACAGTCCTGAGAAGAACAGGAAGTGAAAACACCTATGTGTATGATGCACCATGGTGCTGAGGCCTTTTTAAGACTGACAGTAGGGCTTCTCAGTTTTAATTACCATGATACTCTTGACCACTATAGCTTTGCCCCAACTTGAATCTGAGGAGAGATCTAACAAAACTGGCATACAATGGAACGAAACTTATTGTTCACAAAGGTAGATAACTGTATTTCGTCCATTCGGCAGTTCATTACTGAAAACCACTGTCGGTGTGTATGGCCTTTAAAGTTGGTGTTGTACTGAAAATGCTCCTTCCTGCCACTGCAACTGCAGGAATAAACGGCCTAATTATGGCATACTTGAAACAAATGCCTCTGATTGGTCAGGGAGTGTTTCATTTGTTGATTTTGACCAGAGCTGGCACTCTTAACGCAAGCCATCAATATTACACAGAATCATGCTTGATTAATTGGAAGCCAAACTCGTGGTTATTATGATAAACTGAATGAACACACAGACCTCAATGACAGAAAGGAGAGTAGATGATGACAGGAGCTTCACTTCTAAGTGAAATAATCATTCAATTTCCTTGTCAAATTAGCTGTATTCATAGATGTTGGATTACTCAGAGACAAGCAAGTACAAGTGCAGAAGAGCTACTGCTGGTCCAACAAAACATTGGCTGTGACTTATTTATGTATTATATAATCAGGGTTTGTGCAGGATAGGACTATAAGTTGTGTTTAATGTTAACCAAGTCAAATTTGAAGGCTAATCCTGAGCTTTTGTATGACTTTTCTTTACATAGATACACATATTTTCTATATTTCCACAGAAAAAGCTATCATACTGGCACCTGTATTCACCAGCTGTTTTTTGCTGCTTTGTGTGACGTCACTGTACTACTGTAGCACACCACATTTTGTAGTGTATGTAGTTTACTCAAAAGCAAACAAATCACTATCACTATGCAACTGCCAAAATAGTACATGGGACTTTCTTAATGCTTACCAGTGTTGAATCCGACTTTCACAGTCTTTCACCACCTGTTTTTAGGACAAATAATTTCGATATGAATATGCTGGAAATCTATGCAATTTTCACAGTCTTGTGCTGATGATTTAATAACCTAAAGTTAGTAGAGTTAGTAGTTTAACAATTCTTAACCATTTTCAGATTAGTGCTTTAATGTGACTGATACTGCAAACACAAGAATTATAAATATTTTGCCTAAGTTAAAGAATCACAGCAAAATAAACCAAATCAGCGAGGCAGGAGAGGGAAAGCAAAAGGGAAAAAAAAGTTGTCAAAACTACATCCAAATGGTCAGAACATCTACACAAACACCCCTCCACTGTGATGCATGACGATATGCTTGTAATGTAAACCAACGCTTTCCAGTTTGTTGCAGTCTGAAGCCCTTCACATAAAATGAGAAATACCAGCATAAGATTTCATGATAGAACCATCTGATTATTGGTCAGTAACTAGAAGAAGTGCACTTTGATTGCAGTTTCAACTTTAAAGTAAAAAAAACAAAACTTTCATCACCCAAAAATTGTTGTAAACTTCTATCATCTGTGACCTCCTGACTTTCAATATCTATGTTTTTTTAAGGGGAGGGGGAGGGGGCGTTGACATGGTAGACCTACTAGCTAGCTCTCTGTTAGCTAGCTGTTGGCAATTCATAAAACCGTTAACTCAGTTACGAAGTCTAGAGGGCAACAACTCTGACAAGCCTGCAAGTGAAAGTGGCAGCAACAGCACAGAAGTTTATAGAAATGAAACTAAACACACCTTCCTCCAGGCAACAGTTAAAAAAAAAGAACTTGAACATGTGAGTGGCTGCAAGGGAAGAAGCTTCTCGAAAATGGGAGTCACAACAACAAACCCACAACTTACACGTGTAAGAATTAGTAAAATTAGTGCACACATGTCCGTATTAAATGTTAAAAGCACTTCAGCAGATCCACTCGTAGGTCAAAGACCCTTGCTGGTCCACCGCGTGGCCAGTAGCTGGCTGTGGTTGGGCTAACGTTGCACGTTAGATACTAGCCAGCGAAATGTTTGGTGTCAACTAAGCACATTACCTTCTCGTGTTCCTCCCGGAGCCTGACAACTCCGCCGAGATGCTCTATATTCATATTACCCTTTTCAGCCATTGTCAACACACATGCACAACGGGAATATGTGGTGTTTTGTGACCCCAAACAAAGCTCAGGGGTTGTTGTGAGTCCTAAAGAAGTGTTTATGAATGCAGCAGCAGCGATTCCTGAGACCCGTTCTGCTCGTGTTCATCAATGGGGCAGTGATAGTTATCCACACTTTCGGAAGTGATATCATCTCACACTCTCATTTCAGGATTTCTGCATGATTTCCAAAAATATCCACGTTTTAATATTCCAAGATTTGCAAATATTCCTCGTCACTCTCGCTGCGCCATACACCTCGGTCCAATGTCAACACTCCAGGAATACAAATGGAACTTCCGTTCAAGGATTTCAAAATAAAAGACCTCTTTGGTAACGCTTTTGAAAACACTTAATGTTGAACACAAGTTAACATAAAGTTGGACTGCCCAAATAATAAATAATTAAAACCAACAACAACAACAAAATGTCTCCATTACAAGTAAAACTTCTGCATTCAATATTTAATTTAACTTAAAGCATAGCCAGATCTGCTTGTATTGTATCCATGCAGTCTATGACTGTATCATTACGTCATCATTGTATTGTTGCTCTATCGATTTCCTACTTCATACTATTATTTTGAAATCAGAACATAGTATTTTCCGTTTTTCAGCGAGTTGAACCGAGCTTGACGCGGCTTCTCCTCTCTGTCTCCCGGTGTACTCTGGGTAAATGTGGACGCTTGCATAAATATAAACAGTCGTCTTACTGTAGCGGAATAAATGCAGCTGCAGCGATCAGCACTCTGCTACACTTTAACAACCGCAACCGTTTACAGAGATTCATTTACTACAAAAGTTAAACTTCCGCATGTGACATAGTAGCTCTGCCGTTCAGTGCACGAACATTGTAGTAGATAATACTGAAGCATACACATATCTGTATAATGGCCTACACGGTTGTAGGTAGATAGGGTGATACATGAGCTCAGACGGGGCAATTGTGCTGAACAACTTTAGTTTCAGAAAAATTAATATAATCCACCCGTGGTCCCAGCCCCCTTCTTGTCAGACACTCATTGGCTGTTTTTGTTGCTTTTAATTGTTTTCGGAAATATCAAAATTACCAACAGCAAAGGCTAATGTGAAACAAGAACCAAGTTGTTAACATGTATGAGATTACCCCTCAACCCATCTTAATTTATTAAAATTTTAATTAACAAATGTATCCTTAATTGTTGAGAGTGTCTAAATGAATTATTTCTTAATTTAGGCTACCCCTGAAAACAAACACCTTAAGTAGTCAGGTAAGTAGTTTCATAAGCAAAAAACAAAACCTGCTGGTAAATCAAAATAGATTTTAAGGCATTGCTCTTAAATAACACATGTGCTGCTGCTAGTGCTTTTAGAATAATTTCTGTCTTATTCTTAATATCCTACACATCAACTCTGTCAAAAATTGTTTTAAAACATTTGTAATTAAATACGTAATTTATCATTTTCAGTAACTTTCTGTTACATGTTGTATAGAAGATATCGTTGGTTGTATGTACCTATTGATTGTTATCCAACCAAAGAGCAGAGATTTCGCGACTGGTTTAGTGTCCCTGAACGCATCATTTTTGCTGTTCCCATAAAGCTTTGCGGCCATAGTCATGCAAGCTCAGAAGTCAGGGGAGGCATCAATCGGATAAACAGGGTATATTTGAACTAATACCATAGAATAAGCTATAGAAATATTGATGAGGATTTCATAACACAGCAAGGTATGTTAACACCGTTCACTCTCATTACCACAGCAGCCTTTGAATGGATAATACTGTGTAGAAAGGGGTTATAGATGTCACACTGTATTGTTAGCCTATGCCTAACTATGCTTTCTGATGCAATCAGTCCTAATTCACTATTCAGAAGTGGTAGTTGCTTTGCTTTAGAAAATATTTTAGAGTTTGCCAAAATATTCAGCATGTGCAGGAACATGTTTAGTCCTCTCTATCTTAAATAGCACGATGTATGTCAGTGTCTGATTGATTGTGTATTTGAACTGACAATATTTTCCAGATTACTGATTGTATGCTCATTGTTAGGTTGTGAAGTATCTTACAGTGGCACTTTCTGTATTCTCTCCTATTATTATAAATCTGACTCACAGCATGTGTCATCGTGTTGATGATGTTATGAAGCTGTGTTGTGAGCTATCTACCAATCAGCAGATCCAGTCCACAGTGAAAGGCTCAGGGAAGGGAGCAGCAGCAGCTGGAGGACTGGCCTTTGCTGGTGGGTTGGTTGGGGGTCCTCTCGGTATTGCAGTGGGTAAGTTGGGGAGAAAATGCAACAGCTCTTTTAACATATCTAAAAAATATTTACAATCCTTTTGACTCACTCGTGATTACTGGTAAACTGGAACCACGATGTGTCTTCCATCACAGAAGGAAATGCTTTTTTTTGCAAACATCTGTTGGACTTGTTGGACAGATCAATACTTAACATAGTTTCACAAGTTTGAAACCCTCTTCCCCTGCAGGCGGTGCTGTTGGAGGCCTTCTGGGATGCTGGCTGACCAGTGGACAATTCAAACCGCTGCCTCAGGTCATAATGGAGCTCAGTCCTCTGCAGCAGCAGAAGCTTTATGAAAATCTCATGGTTATTCTGGGAGACATTCAGTGGACAGATTTGGTCCAGCTTACTGCTCTGGTGATGGGCAACACCACCCTGAAGCAGCAGCTGACGGCCGCTCTTCTTGGGTATATAAGCAAGGAGCTTCAGGCCGATGTTCACTACGTGGATTAGTGTCTGTGGAAGCATTGGAAAATCTGATATGTTTCGTAAGTGCTCTGGAGGATGGAGTCTTTGAAAATAATGTGAACAATTTTTTTTTTTTTTTAATGGAGCTGGAAAGATTGAATGTGAAATCACATATTGCAATATTATAGACATGGTTACAGTCCAGGTAACAGGTAACATTGGTTGAAAAGCAAGTTAGCACATGACTGAATTAAAACAGCTGTATATCTGGGTTAATTATGAAAGGAAGTGCAATTATCTGTTGAAGGAATTATTTATTCATTAAGCCTTTAATGGTCCTGTTGATCATGTCTGGCATAAAAGTTACTCTGAATGAACTAGTTGACTGCAGCTACAGTGAAGCACTGCTCTCAAAACGCACAGTCTGCTGTCACATTTAAATACAGAGGATTGTGTGAAATATTTTGATTTGGTGTGAATTTATGAAGTGTAGGAATTTTCCAGCCTTTTTGTGTACAATATATTTTCCTGCCATCACTGAGTAATTTCAAACTATTTATTGGTTTAAATAATTTCATCAATAAAAACAAAAAACACTATAGTTTTCACTGGTTCATACAGTTTCATTTGCATTTAATCTTACTTGGCAGTTCAGAGACAATCTTTGCTGCTGCCATTACTGGTATATAATTGTAATTTTGTCCATTTGACACTAACCCATCAAAATGGAAAAAGTCCCTAAAACAAGCACATTCTATAGACATAACATGGTACTGAGGTCTCTTGTAGTTCATGTGTATGATCACTTTTTAATTCTGCATTTCACACGTTTTTGTCCTGTTGCTGACTTTTATTTTCTACTCAAATTTTGTCCTTCTGTGGGCAGTCCACTTCTAAACTTTTTACATATTGTTATTTGTAAAATACTAAATAAGTACTTTAGAAATCTTCGTGGGAAATTGCAGTGAACCAAAGACATTAAGATAAATGATCCTGGACAATTGAAGAAAGAATGAGTGAAAAGATAAAGAAACACAATAATACAGTTGGAAATATCTCTTTATTAGTACATAGGCATATTGTATGTCACCCCCAACCCTTTCGCAGAGCCATCTAAAAATACATATTACAGAGAGGAACTGCAACAGAGTTACAGTATTTATCCAACAATGACAGTGTCATCATCAGGGAATTCATAGTAGGGAACCTCCAGGTTCAGAGGAGCAGGTCCCTTTCTTATTCTTCCTGAAGCATCATAGTGGGAGCCATGGCAAGGACAGTAGTACCCTCCAAAGTCTCCAGCATTGGCAATGGGCACGCAACCCAGATGGGTGCACACACCAAGGACGATGACCCACTTAGGGTTAACCACTCTATCCTTGTCGTGCTGGGGGTCACGCAGCTCTCCGATATTCACAGCTTCCTCTGCACTGATTTCCTTCTCTGTGCGGTGACGGACAAACAGGGGCTTTCCTCTCCACTTGAAGGTCATGTTTTTGCCTTCAGGGATGTCACCCAGCTTGATCTCAATCTTGGATAAAGCCAGGACATCAGCTGATGCACTCATGGAAGAGACGAACTGGCTGACCACTGTCTTGGCTGCATAGATGCCAACCACAGTGGACGCTCCAGTGATAAGGTAGGAGAAGGTCCTTCTTGCCTCACCGCTCTCCTGGGACGACTTATTGGGGTCGACAACATCGGGGCGACGGTAGTCTGTGAAGTCAGGAATCTTGATGTCTGTATGGCCAAGGCGGACTGCTCCAGGAGCTGCAAATAAGACATACAATGCGGTATTTAAAGAGAGAGGCAGCAGATGAACATGTAGATAGGAAATTATACAGTTTCTTACAAAAACAAAAAAAGTAACATGTATGTTACCAGAATTCTCCTTCAACATGTTGAAATACATTTTGTGGATAGTCAAGATATCACGCTATCCTCTCATTGAATGTTTAATTAATAATCAATCTAATGATCATAAATACAGATTAATCATTTGTGGTGTTTTCAAGTAACATATGCATTTCAAGAAAATTTAACAAAAATCCTCCTTTGGGATTATATCAATATTGATTTATATTAAAAAATATTTGTCATTGTATATTACTGGAACCAGTGAAACCATTTTTAAAGAAAACCATACCAGTCTAACTGAGCACATCAGCGAATATTTAGCATTTTGCTTTAAAAAGAAAAAAATGTATCTATACATTTACTTGATCATCAAAATTACTGCCGATAATTTGTGTTAATTGCGACACATAAACAGATGTACATGGAATAATCAAATAAACGCATAATAGTCCTTACGTTACACCTTATTCTTTCACCCAAGGGCAGGCATTACAAGTGTACTGACATGCGACCCGGGTTACATATCGTATCGATAGTTGTTTACCACAAATTTGTTCATAAGTTCCCACATTTGTACTGAAACAAGTGGACTGTGGTGTTTAGGTCTGTTTCTTGCGTCTTAAGCCCTTAACGTCTCAGTTGTAAACATCTGATAATAACCAATGTTTACTCTCTCAGGTCACAGATTTCAGTTTCACCGCCTCGGCTATTTCCTGCTAGCACCGGCGAGTTGTTAGCAATAGCGTAAATTCGCAGACAAGAAGGACTGGCAAAAAATAAATATGTCTCAGTTTTACACATCATAACAAACTAATTGGCAAGAGGTCACTATATCAAGTTTTCTGGTTACATGACGCAGCTCAGTAACAGCTCTGACTAACGTTGACAGCCGCAGCGATTCGCCCTTACCAGCAGCAGACACCAAATCCTTAGCTCCGGGGAAAACCAGGCTTTTAACCGTGTGTTTTGTTGCCTGCGAATACAGGGAAAGAGCCCCTGAACGGCCGGCTATGGACATCATCTTTGCCCTAAAATAAGAAACTATCACCCCGCAGTTGGGGACACGACCTTGCGTGTACAAATCTTGTGTGTCTCCCTTTAATTTGGTTTACTAGAAACCCGCTCCGCCTCACCAACGTTCCACATTACGTGAGGTCTGAAAGAAGTGCCCGGTTCCTTTTTGCTAAAATGGCGTGCTATTATATAGCTTCAAAATTTCTAATTAATACAAAACATTAATAATATACATAAACATACATAACCTGAACCAGAATGGTAGAAAATAAACATTAATTTAAAATAACCACTAATTTTGTACAGGCATTTCTCTAAGTCACCTGTATCCAATGGTCCTTGTGATGTAAACAAGTGTCCTCTCACAAAATATGGAGACGATCTACACAATGGTAACGTGAGAGTAAAAAAAGAAAAGAAAAATGAAAATACCAAAAAGAAAACTATTCCTTCTTATTATTTTTGCTTACGTGGCATTTTCACTCTATGCGGCATATAATGTCTTCTTCAGCACCAAAGTAATCTCCCGCGTTCACAGGGTGGTGAAGAAAGAAACAGGAGCACCCTCGGGTAATTTCTCTTAACACAACTGTTGTCTCTATGGCAGAAAGACCAAATGACCAAAATCCCGATAAACCGACAGTTAGAAACTCGTTTCGTCTTTTGAAGGTAGTTAAAAGAAATGCGTGCCCATACGTTGAATGGAAATTGTGTATTGTTTTTGCAGGTGTTGTCAGAGATGGTGGTGCAGTTGCTCCATTCTTAGCAGATGAGTGGAATCCATGGGAGGATGAGCAGGTGGAGTACAACTCTGCTCTGAACAAAAAGAGAGAGGCCTTTAAGCAGTATGTGGGTCGAATTGACAAGAGCAAACCCAAAAGATACAAGGTCCAAATCTGGGGGAAAGCTGCCATAGGTAAGTTGCGGTTTTTTGAGATGTCATTTATCTGTCACAACTTGCAGAGATGATGCTATGACTTAACAGTTGTAGTCGTTTCGTTCATTAGTATTCATTTATTCGACAATATAACTTTCTTTTCAGATCGTTTGCTGAGTGCAGGTTATAAATTGATTATTTTAAAAAAAATCTGAAATTTTAGTTTTTCAAATTTGATAAATAAAATTTGTTACTGTAGTTTCAAAAACCTCTTTAGAATCAAGTTTTTGTCATGAGCTCGTATACAATTATACATGCAAACATAATATAATTCCCGTCTGAGCTAATATGCAAGAAATACAGATACTGGAACAAACATAAGGCACTGATAATACAACAGTGCAAAAAAGCCTTTGATAGTTAAGTGTGAAAACTGAGTGCCACTGTGTATGATGTAAAACCTTTATAAATAACTAAATACCAGGAGTAGTGTGATGAAAAACTCAAAAACAGCATTGGGAAAAAGTTCTTGTATATTCTGGCAGCCTGGCGCTCATGTTCTTATAGGCCTGCGGTTCAATTTAAAATTGACACTGTGTAGCCAGACACGTTGAACTGAAAATAATATTTAATGTTGTATTGAATATTGTATTAAATGTATTAAATAAACTTTAAACTTTAAAAAGGAGAACACAACTTTGTTTTAATTAGTTCATATAAAATTAACAGATATACATGCATTTTGTACGATGTTGTATCATTTGTCCCACAGATGAGAAAAAGGATATATATTTAAAGAGATTTTCTAAATTTGACCTGGCTGCATTTTTGTAACTGACTCAAACTTAGCAACAGATTAGAATACATGTGTAATTATGCAATAGAATTATCCAGGTTAGCCTGTTGACCAGCATCTTTGAATGCATGTTGTTCTGTAGCTGAACCCCTAAGGGGGAAAGACAGTTACCTAACTGGGAACACACTGTTACTGGATTTGTCCTTTGAGTTTACAATTAAAATGCAATCTTGAAAGAGCAATATTGCGTACTTCAATGACCAAAATCAAAACAAATGTTTTTCTACAATACTCTCTGTAGTCCAAAAGTTAAGTAAATATAGTATTAGATTAAATTTGTTTGATTAGTATAACCCATAGTGTAAGGTAATAGTTTAATAGAAGTCTACCACATTAAAAGGGCAAATATGAAAAGAAAAATATAAAATATCTCTAATAATTCCTCCTTGTTTAAAGAAAAATCACTACGTATTCTTTTTCTTGCATTAGAGAAAGGTGTGCAACATTGTTGGTCTCTGTGAAAAAATTACATAATTTTATTTATCATTTGGAAAATAGATAAGGCTTCAATTGTAAACATCTATTAATCAAAACATTTTATACCATATAGTCTTTAGCTTGAGTTTTCCCTCCTCCCCTTTACTGCTGAGTTTATTTTTTACATGCTTGCATATTTCCTGAGTTATTAAGTTAAAGTGAGGCTCAGTAACTGCATACATATATATTTACACCTGATAGCACTAGGAGTGTCTACATACATAGAGGTAGATACAAACGACATAAAAAAAGATTTATACTCTGCTGTGGAAGCCATAGAAATTATCTTCATGGTACTGTGCATGTTGACCTTTTAACTCCAATAGCAAATTGCATTGAACCTTTCTTTTCTCCTCAGGGCTTTACCTGTGGGAACATATTTTAGAAGGACCCCTCAACCCTACTGACAAGGTAGCACAATGGAGAGAGGGGGAGCTGCAGTCAGGAAAGATTGATTTCAGGTAACAAGTCACGGATGAGATGTTTAAAAAACTGCCAAACCCAAAATATATTCACAGCCTCTGTGAAATACACCACACCATATAAACACTGAAGAAGACTGAAACCGGTCACATTGATTTGTTCATCCTCCATGCCCTCTGACTTTTTTGTCTTTAGTTTCTACACAGGTCCTGCTGTGGTCCAGGGTCACGTCCCTCTGGATATGAACAGCCTGATTCTGGTCCTGAATGGCCGCGAACAACAGAAAGTCTCTTACTCCACACGATGGCTGGAGCATGTTCAATCTCTAGTTCAGTCCCACACAGTGATGCATGTGGCTGTGGTCATGCTGGGCAACGAGCGCTGCAACAACGACTGGATTGGCCCATACTTAAAGAGAAATGGTGGCTTTGTGGACCTGCTGTTTCTAGTGTACGACAGCCCCTGGGTCAATGACAAAGATGTCTTCCAGTGGCCTCTTGGTGTTGCTACGTATGTCACCCTTTAGTAGTCTTATGTCTGTTAGTGTGTGGACATCATGAGTGCTCAGCATCAGTACAACTGTGCATTTTTTAAATGAATAACATGGTGATCTGTCTTGCTTTTCTCTGTACAGATACAGGCAGTTTCCTATGATCAGGCCAAATGCACAGTTGATTACCTCCAACAGGCCATACCTCTGCAATTTCCTAGGAACTGTTTACAAAAACTCCTCCCGAGAAACACTCATGCAGGTGCTGAAACACTCAGGCCTCGATAAGGAATGCATCACCACTGCCAGGGAGAAGTAAGTCATTATTCAGTATTTGAGTAATTGTTTAGGGCTGATATGGAAGAGTAGAGCTTTTATTTATTGTGATTTTGTTTTAATCACTTTATTGTTCAGTCTAAGTGCTACATTTTAACCTGGAGAAAAAAAGCATGTTACTGGCCATTCAATTCCATCTATAAACTATCAAATGTATTCAAGGCCTCTGAGACCCTGGAAAATACTTTTACAAGTAAATTCCATTGTGTTTTCATGGGCTGTGTGTCTTTGCTGAACTGCACTGGAGGAATAGTAATACACAGAGGGAATGTTGTACTAAAAAAGACTGATTTGCTAAGTCAGACTGCTGAATCCTCATACTGTCACTGGCTACTTTACTTACAGTAAATGTAAACAGTTTGAGAAATGTCCCCACACATTTTAAGGCTGCTTCTTGCTTAGAATTTACTAGTATTTTGGGAGAATGTAGAGGAGCTGTGGTTTGTTTCACTACTGTATGTGGAAAATAATACAGTTGAGTTTGAGTTTATCTGCAGTCAATTTTTGCTTGTTTTGCCATTTTAAACAACACATCAGGGTTTTTTTTGTTTTGCTGAGGTGAGTTAACTACAACATGACATGTCTTAACAGAAATGTACAGGAATGTATCTTGTATATTTATTACAGTGGCTTAAGTATCCTCTCCTCTCTTCTTGCTTCAGGTGGCTCCCTCAGGAGACAGCAGACAGTTTGAGACGCTATCAGACAGCTCTGGCCCAGAGTGAGCTCACTCTCTGCCCAGTTGGAATCAACACTGAGTGCTACCGCATCTATGAAGCCTGCTCTTATGGCTCAGTGCCCATAGTGGAAGATGTACTGACACCTGGCACCTGTGCGGCAGGGCCCAGCTCCCCACTGCGTCTCCTCAAAGCGGCAGGAGCACCCTTCATCTTCATCAGTGACTGGAAAGAACTGCCGGCCATCTTGGAGAGGGAGAGAGGGATGAGCCAGGAGCAGAGGGTGGACAGGAGGAGGAGGCTGTTGGAGTGGTACGCCAGTTTCCGTCAGCAGATGAAAGAGAGGTTTGCTGAGGTCATCGAGGAAACTTTCTTCAAAAGCGTCTGATTGTGGTGCCTAATTAACAAACCTTTAAAAGATCAACAGGGATAACACTTATCGGTGATTTAATTTATTTAGTGTGGAGAAATGTGATGTACTACTGGAATGGTGATGTTTGTGTATTATTCCTTATTAAAAAAATAATATGTCTGTAGTAAAGTTTCAAACCTGCCAACACTTGTCAGTTTAAGTCCTGTAAAGGGCTCCATGACATAATTGTATATTTATTACCTTAATGTTTACAATTGTGGAATGTCCTGGCATTTAGAAATCATGAATAATGAGCTGCCTTTGCATTTCCTTGCAAGTCCTTGCATTATTTTAAGTATGTTTTATATCTCTGTTTGTATGCACTTCATATTGTAATTTTTAGGAAACACTAAACATTAGGTGTAGAATGAGATGATAATGTGTTTTAGGCTGTTTGAAAATGGTACATAAATCTATTTTGTATTGTGAGCAGCTAGAAAATGGATGTTGTTTGTGTGGCATGTGTCGCTTCTGTTAAAAAAAAAAGAAAGAAAAAAAGTTCTATTTATTTCAGTGATGTGCTGCATGGATTTTTTTAGATGGTGCAATAAAATAAAATGGAGTGTTGTCCTGAAGAGAAATCAGTGGATGTGCTTGTCCTGTGCTTCATTTTCCCTGCAGATGGCGCTATGTACTAGTTCATTTTCAACAGTTACACTTATTTCAATTGAAATAAATTGAATGAAGGGGAAAACAACATAAACTTTTGACTTTACCTAATTAACACAGATAACGTTATATAATGGAGCAAAAGCAATATATTATCTTCAAACTTTTTTAGTTTTTTTACCTATTACCTTTAGGGACACACACCTGTATTAGCTGTAGCATATGTGCATGCATGGCTGTAGATAGGAAATAAGGGGGCTCCTGAGTTTATTTTAACTGGGCCTTTTATCAGCCCCCTGACTGTGGGCTCCCATGTATACTGTTTATCCCCCCTGGCACAGCACTGAATGTCTGTAAATTTGAAAACGATGTCTTATCGATGAAATGAATCTATGAAATATTCTAATATTATCATTTGATTTTGATTGAAATTCCACATTTAAATGTGGGTATTGATATATAGTGAATTATATATATATTATCTATAGTGAGTTAATGGTTTTAAATACAAGTGATACTAAGGAAAACGTTTACGTGTAAACTGCATAAGTCTTCAGTCACAATGGAAGTTATAGTCTGCTACAACAGCTGACTCATATGGACAAATAAAAAGCCTTCAGATTTGGGAACAGGAGTGTCCGTCCACTGGTGTCCACTGGTTGTGTGTGTGTGCGTGCGGGGCAGATCCCTCCCTCTCCTTCCTCTTCTCCCTGCCTGGATCTGGCTGCTGTGTGCTGCAGTCGGCCTGCCCTGTCTGCCTCTGAGCCTGCTGGGAGTTGGTTGGAGAAAACCGTCGAGGGAGAGCGAGCGCGAGGGGGGAAAATAAGTGTGTGTGTGCTTGTATGTGTGTGTATGTGTGTGTGCGGGTCCCAAACTGGAAACCACTACCAGAAAACCAGACACACACATTCAATCCGACTTTAAAGCCATCCGGACGTGTTGCAGGCACTACTTTGTGTAGAGCAGTGAAAGCCCGCCACAGAGACCCAGAAACTTGCGTGATTGTTTCCCCCCCTCTCTTCTTCTGTGGTAGCAGCAGCAGCGTCAGTGCTGTTGCGCCGCGCCGACTGCTCTGATAGTTGAGTGGATTCATTGGTTGGAGCAGGATTGCGCATTGGCCCTGCTGTATATCCACCTCGTATCCACCGGGAAGAGGAACAATGAAGGACTAAACGCTTTCCTCTTGCTCTAAGTCGAGCTTGTTGCAGAGTTAAATCCTCTCAAAGTGCCATTTTGTGTCGCACCTTTTCTTCCTCTCGTGTTCCTTTTTTTTCGTCCTCCTGTGTGGGATGCGTCGGCTGTTGTAGGATCCCGCTTGTTGACAAACAGTTTTTTTTTTTAAAACAAGAAGTTTACAACAAGCTTCGGAGGCAAGAAGATCAGAAAATGTCCACGCCGAGGTTCAAAAAGGATAAAGAAATCATCGCGGAGTACGAGAGTCAAGTGAAAGGTAAGGGAGAGAGAGAAATGTTTCGCTGGGAAAATGTGCTCGTCGAAGCCGCTGGGAGCGTTATTTAAAAAGACTAACTGGAACCAGGCTTAGTCATCACTACCTGCCTGTGATGGGGGAGTTAAATGAGAAAAGTTGGTAAAATATGACCTCCTAAAGGTGTTTACTTCAGGGCAAATTAGAACATAACCAGAATATTCAATCTTCATATAACTAAACTTACCTACGGGCCTAGTACCGTTTAATGATATTCATGTCAGCATTACAAGGGGATGAACTTCATTAGCAAAATAAAAAGGTTGGTAATTGAGTTCAGGAGGAGCTCTTAGTCTTTAGTATAGTAGTTTTACATGTGAAAACCAATGAAAAGTGCTCAGCAGATTCACCACTGGCCTGAAAGAGATCACTATCTTTCACAGGTGTAGCCTATCTAATTATCTGTTCAGATTGTCCAATCCGGTTACAACGTTTATCAGCTAAAAACACATTTTATTATTATTGCTACTTGGTCTGGTGCATTTTATTATGTGTGCTTGTTTAACAACCTGTAACTGTTATGGCTGTAGTGACTGAGCTTTTCTCACTATTGCAGAGTTGGAGACTTTGTAGTTACCGCATGGTTCCCACAGCATTACAGCAGGATTATGCAACTGAAGAAAGGAAGAGCAGGAGTTCAGTCAGTGCTCATGTATTAAGATTCAGTGTGTTGCTCAGGGGCACCTCAGAAGGGCTTGGATCTTTAAAAAAAATAAAAAATAAATACTGTTCTATACCCTCTCTGTTTCCCGCTTAATGTCACAAGCCCATACACTAACTCCAAAGCATAAGACTACTATGTGCTTTGATTTAGGTAGGTGATTTAGAGGTGTGCAAGACACCATAATGATACCACCCTAACTTATCTTGTGTCCTATGTCTCCTTCAAGCCGCACCCCCTTTCCTCTCAATGCATATAGAGCAGAGGTAGTTTATTCCCAGACAGACCAGCACAGGAAAGAAGCAGTTGCTTGCTCCAGGGTAACCATGGGGATTTGGCCCCCAGCCAATCAGCTCTGTTCTTCAGTTCTGTTAGCATGCTGAAATACCACCTATTCAAGTCCCTGTATCCAACCTTAAATCCAGAGAAAAGGGGAGGGTTAGCAGGGGTCGGTGGGGGAAGTGGGGGTGTAGAGGAGAGAAAGGACCGGTGCAGTTTGAGGAATTACAAGATTGCATGTGGCTGAGCGCAAGTTCTCATTTGCAAGGAATGTTCAGCACCCCTTCCTCTCCCTGTGAGGATGACTAAGGGCTTTTAGCTGATAATAGAGGATGATGCACAGTCATAGGGGATGCTGAACAAGAGATGACGAAGACTCCCATTTGTCATGCAGAACCCAGCGGGGTAATAACAGCAACCTGATGCTGATGAAAATAGCTGTTGCTTGATAGGACCACCAGAGCCTCAGGTGTATTGTTTTCTTGAAGATGCAGAATTTAGTTCTGAGGGCAATGCACCGAGGCTTGTCATGCATTGTAAATAATGTTGTGAGAATATTTTTATTTATTTATTTATTTTAGTGGGAGTGAATATCACAGGTAGTGCCAAGATGTTTACACAAAGCACTGTACTCATTTGGTTTGCATTTCAAATATCCTGTGGGTATTCACTTTGAGAGTTGCTTTATTTCATTCATTCATATTTATATTTTTAAAGACATTTTGGAAGATGTATGAGGATCATCTTGACTTTATTTGAATCCAATCTCTGATGTAGTTTCATTCACTAATTAACCAGGCACAGACATTATGTTGCATTTTTTCAGAACCAGCGTATTCAGTCACACAGTATCATCTCTACAAAACACACGTTTATGCTTGTTGTCAAGCAGTGAGTTTTCAGTAGGTCAGATGACTCCTGCAAAAGCAGATGCTGTTTATGTGGAAAAATAGCTGCCAGGCTCGTTTGCATATCAGCAGTTAGTAGTGGAAGAAATGCTTTGTAATGTAGTTACATGGTTTTTGCATTCAGTCAACATTAAGTATTCTGTTTTAGAGCAGCTCCTAATTTTGCAGCGGTAAAGCTTTCTCTGAGTTAAGCGTTTGCAGTGATAATGAGTGGGATCACATCTGCAGTGTAGCTGTGATAGCCAGAGGTGGATTCTGGTGAACAGGCATTGATTACTTAACAAGCAGAACAACAAGCAGCCCAGAAAGTAGCTAGAGGAGATGTTTGATCTTTTGGCCTGCATTTTTTCTGTCACACTGTAGAAGATTTTCTCTAATTCTCACAGTATTTTGATGCATACACTTTTGTCTCATCTTACATAACCACATTGATTTGTAGCCTGGAGCCCTCGGTCCTGATTTTGACATGGGACGTGTGCACTGTGGTCATCTGCCGTCATCATTAGTCAGCATCAGTTATCTAGCAGCAATTTTATTCTGGGAAGAAAAAATTAAATAGAAAAAGACCATTTCAATATTTTTCAGAGTCATGGCAGCAGCTGTGTGCTGAGTGGGATTGCTATTCAAGTCAGCAGATGTGAGGTATTTAATGGGATTTCCTATGGCGACTGTCTGAAAGCCTCCTTACAATTGGTGACAGTACAATTCTCGGCCTGACTTGTCATTCAGCTGACATTCACTTCTTAAGTACCTTCCAACAGCCTCTTTTTTTTACCCTCCCACAGAAGAAACGAAAATGGTTGTCGTTTTGGGAGTTCAGGGAAATTATCCTTTTATTGAAAGAGCTCTGTGGCATGGGGATTAAATTTTTGCTAATTGCTTAAAACGGCATCGCCATCAAGACTCGGTTTGTTTTGGAAAAACAAAAACACCAAGAAGACTGGGTTAGGACAGTGGACATTTGTTTGTGCTTTATAGTGCACATCTGTTGCATTCAGTTTAAGTCATTTTCGACCAGCAGGGGAAAGGTTGTGGATACATTGGCATTCTATGTGTGGCTGTCTGTTTCTATGGACTGGTGGATCAGGGCATAGCAACCCTGCCTTGTTTTCTCCTGGGCAAAGTGTTGGTTTGATGTCAGTCTGCAGCTTGCTGATTGTGACCTGGGGGTCGTGACTCCAAAAGCAGGACCCCCTGAGCTTCTGACAGGGGTCCTCTCCTGGATCATCATAAAGGCTGTCCCCTTTGACCTGCCCCCACTGTCGTTTGAAATCAGAGCCCTGCCCTTCTGCATACTCAAAGAGAGTGGTCAGCCCATGTTTGTATGCAGGGGGATTAAAGGAAGGAAACTGCTCTGAGATGGTATGGTTGTGATTATCTTTCAAATTAATAGGATTTGTTTTGTTAAAAGTCATTAGTTTTTCTACATTAGTAATAGTAGGAATTAATATTGTCTGATTGTGTTGGAGGAGGGTGAGCATATATGTGTTGATCACTGTCTGTTACACAATCCAGATGTCACGCATATGTAACATCTGGATCATGCAGAGTCAGAATTGTAGTTTTGTTTTGGTTTTTAGTGACATAAATCCAGTTGTCACCCAACTTCAGCATGTGGTATGTGGAAACTATGGCATGCTGAATGTGTACACAATTCTGTTTCATTTATTCACACCAACATTACATTCAGTGTTTTACATATGTAACAAATTTCAACAGTCACCATTTATGTAAGACATTTTTATGAAAATGGTAGTTACCTCTCCACATGATTTTATCAATAAAACCATTTTGATTCATTTGTGTACTTTTGTGCAGCCAAAATAAAAACTTGAGCTTGAACTGTTTTTGAGAAATTAAACATTACTTTTTAAGTATAGGCCTCAGTACTCCATGAACATCCACATGACTCCAAAATATGTGCTATCGCTATTTATTTATCTGACGTGTATTGCTCATAACTTGAGAATTAATGAAGCAAAAATGTTTGTTTTCCTTGCACAAATGAATGAGTCCACTTTGTAGTAATTTGCTCATTAATGGGCTGCTGATGTAACAGGCCAACACTTTTAATGTTTAAGTTCTCAAAATGGTTTAGAGACAAACATGCACAATTTAATTGAAATAGTTTTATTCATGTTCATGCATATGAAATGTTTGCTCAAGGTTTCTGTACTTGCTGCAGCAGTTATCAGTGGGTCAGTAATGCTTTGTCTTTAAAGCATCTCAGAGGTGTTGATGGAGTTTAGAGGTTTAAAGACTAATGGAATCCTAACGCCTCCCGGAGCCTTTCTCCACAACACTACACGTCCATTCACACACTTACCATCTGTTTTTACCACCCCTCCTTCTATGTGTGTGTGTGTGTGTGTGTTTGTAGTGTGTTTCTACCCAGTGGTATGGCACTGGGTGTGGCGTTTGTGTGTGTTTGTGCATGAGCGTGCGTTTGCACGGGTGGGTGAATAGTTATTGACAGCACCATCTGTGGCCACTCACCCTTTTTGCAGTTTTAATAAACTCTGCTGAGCACAAGCAAGGCTTCACTTTCCCTGCTGTGCTTTTCATTGTAGCCACAAAGGCCACCAGGATATTACTGCAGCCCCTCCTGACCCTCACCTCCCCCTCAAGAAAAAAAAAAGAAGCCAAACCAACCCCTATCCATGCCCCCGCATCCCTAAACCAAACAAAAAAGCTGCAATTCACGTGGCGCTATTGCAGTTGAAGACAAATCAAGACGCTTGGGGTATTGTCTCCAGTTGTAAGTGACACTGGTTAATTCAGTTTCTTCCCAGAAAGGATCACATCAAATGCACTGCAGCATGACGCCGACTGAGGCAATTCTACGTCTGAATGAATCATACAGCGATTTTAAAAATAAACGCACCGTTCTCTTGAGTAAGTGGCTGCACATGCCATGTTCTGCTGCTAGCCCCCCTGTGTGGGACCTGAGTGCCTGGTAATGAGCTGGATGAGATTCAGTGTGTAGCTACGCTGCATTAGCTAATGGGAGGTACAGGGTGTTAATGAAATTGGACAATGCTTGGAGAAAGTAAAGCAGAAGAATTAAAACTGAGGGGGGAAAGTGGAATAAAAGGGAGGGTTGAAGGGTGAATTTCTGGACAACTTTAATTTCTTTGAATCACTGCTGGGGCCTAGCAGATGGACAGACAGGAAGGCGGACAGACACAGTTTGACCATCAGGCCATGCTGCTGCCTGCCACCCAGTGAGGCAGGATTAGAAAGAAGAAGAAGACTGGGGGGATGGGAGGGGACGGTATGAGGTCAGTGCAGGAGTAAGTGAAGGCGTGGGTCATAAGCTGTGACTTGGTTGACTTGTTTTAATCTGCGTCTGTGTGTGTTCAGCCGATTCATCTGCCGCGGTGTAAGCTGTTTATGTGTTAAGCGGTGGCGAAAGCTTTTTAAGATGAGTGCAAACATGCTATAAGTGAAGTCTCTTGCCGGTCCTTATTTCTTGCATTCACTTTTAACAATGTGACATCTGCCACTTTGGCCTTCTCTTCTCTGTGTCAAAGGTTTTACTTACCATGACAATCTGTTCCCAAGCTGCGGGTTGCTGCTTGGCTCAGGTACTCCAGTTTTGTCTTAAATTAACCTTCTGGGAAGCAGGGCTGAGCTGTATGGAGTCCCAGTTCCTTTATGTACTACCACTGGCAAAGCCTGCTGGTGCTCATGGTGTTTCCTTGACTGGAGCTGCTTCTGGTTGCATTTTAATCTGGATTTTGTGGATCACTGAATACTTTTTTCCTTGCATTCTCAACAAGTTGTCATGCTTTGTAAAGAGCTTCATTTCTACAAGATATAAACTTTTGTTTCATTAATTCATCAGTCACTGATGTGCTCGGAGAGGAATGTCACACATCCACGCCACTAATTTGAGATGCTTTGACATCTATGCCACTAATTTGATTACGACTCAAGTAATGCAATTACCTGATTATTATTTACAACAGGCATGTTAACTTTTTAATGGGGTTATCCTGCTCACATTAAGTTTGTAATTGTAGGAAGCATAACTAAATAAACAACTGGCTTACTTACCAGTCCTTTGAATTGCTATTGGCATGTGTGCAGTGTCACAGAGGTCCGTGACATAAAATGGAAACAGACATTTAGGTTTGAAGAAACGGCGGCATTGCTCCATATCTAGCAGTGGTGTAAAAATGAAGCCAATAGTTTTGGGAAACAGCGAAGTCCCAAAGTTTCTGTATTCTTATATCCAACAGGTTACTGCATTTTTAGATTTCAGTTACTTTTGTGAGGACACTTTGTTTTATTATGATGTGTAAGAATCTGTAGTTTTCCTTTAACGAATGGATTTATTTGTCTAAACTGAAAACCTTTCACCTTTGTTCCATCCTTTTGCCTAAAATGAGACAAGTTTCTTTGTAATGCTTCATTAGAGCAGAGAGACATAAACAAGCCAGAACCCAAAGTGATAAGAAAGGCATTTGTTTAAAACTCAAAGATGTTCACTCTTAGTAACAACTGTATTCACCTTATCTGCTCCTGTCCCTTCACTTGTGCCTGTATATCTCTGTACTTCTGACTGCCTTCACCTGGCAGCATTCCCAGCTTTCCTGAAATAATGCAATTCAGAACAGTCAAGTGTTTGGCAGGAAAGACAACCAAGAGGCTTTCAGTGTGCTGACAAGTCAAGCCTTGTCTGCGTTGATCAGATGGCCAGTCGTATTTCCTTCACCTGACACAGACGAGCCAAATTACATTAGAGACTTGCTGTGTTGTTGAAACAATGCATGTGCTTATATCATTCCCACTATATGCTTAGGTTAGTATATAGTAAATTTACATCAATACAGACATATAAGCAATATGTATTCTTATAAAAACAATTAGAATAATTAAAAATCTATTTTTATTCAACTCATATGTGTTTCTTCAACAAATTCACATTGAAGGATGTTTCTAAAATGTTGTTTTCTGCATAAGTAATCCAATTCTGAACCAGAGTTATGAGGTCAGTTCAAACTAAATCAACTCCTGATGTCAACAATCCAACTTCTTTTCTGATATGTTATATGTTATGGGACTTTATCTCCCCCACAGTCGTTCTCTCAGGCAGACCTTATACGCGCCTTGTGTTTAAAAAGTTCCTTTCAGCTGTAAACATGATCACATATTCATGCTGAAAAGCTGTAAACTGCAGCGTCAAATCAGTCGTTACTGCCATCAGTAATCTCACACAAACGCACACACACACTTAGACATCCTTTTGTGTTTGTTAAATGTGAGGCATAAAATGCAGTTTACAGGAGGTGTAATGTTTCACACAACGTCTCTCCAAAACAATCCTTCCCTCAAGCCTCTGTCGTCAACTCTCTTTCCCATCCAACCTTAACACTGATGAACAGAAGTTTAATTTACTGGTCTCGCATACTCCTTCGTACCCCCTCCCCCCCTTTTTCCTTTATTCTACCTTGACCTCATGACCTGAGGAAAGCAGGCTTTGAGCTGGCTGCCCTCCTAATCAATAGACAGAGACCACCCCTTGAGTCACGCTTGCCATGTTGGCCTACCCTGAGGAAAAGTTTGAGGGGGAAATAGTGTTATAAAAAGAAGCCGCCCATTAAATGTCAACTAAAGGCTGCATCTCCTTTGTGTCTGTTAGTCTGATTGATTATAGCTGAGACCCAAGAAGCCAACCGTCTGTTTTTTATTTGAAAATATAATGCAGTCTCGTTGCTGCGGACACCATGAAATGTCTATACTGTTTAATGTGGTCACCTCACCCTCTCTCTCTCTCTCTCTCTCTCTCTGGTTCCCTCAGTGCACTCAGTCTGTTTTTGGTAGTGGCAGAGAGGAGCTGGACAGAGTTTCCCATGGTCTCAGCTCTCAGCTTATCACCCTCACAATAAAGACTCATTGTTGGTTGCAGCAAGGAGGAGGCCCGAGTTGCGGCCATCGCTGGTGTCTGAGCAGCCCCAGGCAGGTCTTGTGAGCTCTGGCCTGAACTTTCCTCCACCCTCCCCCAAAATGGAAACTGGAGCCACAGCTGTGGTTCTAGCCATGCATATGTGGGGTGTTTCAGGGAAAGAAAAAAAAAAAAAAAAAAAAAAAAGCCATTTACGGATAAAGATCTGTCAGCCATGTTCTTCCACTGCTCATTGTGTCCCACTGCCAGTGGTCACACATGGAGAGTGTCAGTCCTCCTTTGGCTGTGTTTTGCCCCCTCTCACATGCTTAGTTCTTAAGCTTCAAAGAGAGTTTCTCCATGGTGACAAGCAACATTAAAATAAACTAAAGGTGACAAATGAGGATGAAGTTAGGTATTTATATTCTCTTTTTATCTTTTGAGGCATATTTGTAAAGCTTTTACATTCCATGAAAAGTCTCTGAGCTTCTGTGCAACACTGGTCAGCTGATTCCATAAATAGTACTATCATTTTATTGTCATGAGACCTCATGTCATGCGGTTGTTATGCAACAGATGAAATAGCTAATACCTCCTTGTATCTTCTTCTCGCCTCTGGTTTACAGTCAGATGAAAGAAAGTAATGCAGCTGAGTCATCAACTATTTCTAGCACACTTACACAGTCACACACACAGCAATCTGATTTATACTAGAAGTTGATAACTGAAATACTCCATGTAATACTTTTGGTATTCAGTTTCTGTCTGTTCTGCCCCTTTGTCTCTGTCCTCTCACTGAACCCCTGCTGGCGGCCTTCTGTCCAAGACAACTTGACCCTGTGGTCACCAAACTAGAAACCTCTGCTCTCTGACCTCCATCCTCAGACCTCCGTTCTGCCAACTCTCTTCAATTAGTTAGGGGTACTTGCAGGGATCATGGGTACCTGTTGGCCATTCAAACGAATAAGTAATCAGCTTTCAGTTCAGTGTTCAGTGAGTTCTACTGTATGTGCAACTTGACTGCAAAGTGACTGGTAACTGGCAAACCTGTTCCTGGGAATTATAGCTCTTTTTTTGACCAGAGGAAATGTGAAGCCACAGGAACTAAACTCAGGAACTACAAAAGAAACTGAATTCCCCTTTTTCGCATTCCTGTTTGTGTTTCCACCACATCTTATGAACTGTGAAGGTTCGACAAGTTAGTTAGACAGTCAGATAACGTGTTACAAAAAGATTGTGTTGTTCTTTGTATTTACCGTGGTAGAACTCTGATGTTTGGATGAATGTAGTAAATGGATGGCGAGTACTTAACCATGATGAAACAAATTTCCTTTCTGTTGTTCACTTGCTTCTTAAGCACTGCTCCTTTGTTCTCATTCGTGCACGAAATGTCTGTCCCTTGTTCTAGTATTGATTCTCGTGACACCCATGGCTTGTTTCCTTAAGGAAGCGACCTGACTGTGCACTGTAACACTGCATGTAGCTACTACGCAGTTCTTAGAAAAACTTTGCCGTGTCATTTCTTTTTCTGGTGGATTTTTTTAGGTTGGGATGAAGTGGAGCACATCGCCCTCTTCAAGAAGTCCCTGCAGACTTCTGACAGCCCTTTTTTTTTTTTTTTTTTTTTTTTTTTTTTTTTTAAGAGTTTAATAGGAGTGGCATGAGCTGCAAAGCAAAGTTAGTTTTGTAGATCAGGCTCGTCTGGAAATAGAACGAGTGTGATACTGTCCTGGTCTGCCCTTTTTCTCATAACCTCAAGTAGTGCAAAGCCTGTCCGACACAGATGGTCATGGAGGAAAATATATATATATGTGTGGAGGACACGTTTTTTCCTCTCCCTTAAATAATTATACAATATGAAAAGCTGGTAATAAGATTGTTTAGAACAATTAAAATTTTTTAGCACAGTGTATGTGCTTGTGTGTGTCTGCATAAACTTGCTCAGTCAGCTGCCCTGCATGGACACAGACACTGTGGACATGCCTCATATATCTTACTTTTTAATCAGGCTGTGTGGAGGAAGCTACCGTCTCCCCTGGGGTCCTGTGATTTGTCCTGGTTAATGGTGTGTCAGAGGGGCGTAATGCATGGCAACCTGGCTAGGTGTGTGGTACATGCATGACTGGACTGTGGTCTCTCGCTTTCTCTCTCTCTCTCTCACACACTCACACACACACAAACACACACACATACACTCGAAAGGGTGGCCTCTATCTCTGGGCTCTGTGGGAGACAGAAAAGAGAAAGACCCAGTCTTGCTCGCTATAGTGTAGAGAAACAAAGAGCAGTGAAAGCTGATCTGTCTGTTCTTTTCTTCTTTCTCCCTCTTTGTCCCTCGCTCTCGCACTCTGAGCAGCTGCCCTGAGGTCCATCTCATTCTCCGGCCCCGCTCGGCTCAGATCTCATGTGGTAATCCAAAAGCACTGGGCGGATCTGTGTGGTGTGGCCTCCTACAGGCAAAACTTGCACTCGATTTCACCTGTCCAGTCATGCCAAGTTTGTATTCACACAGGGGAGATGACAAAGGCCCTTAATGAGATATTCTGACAGACATTTTTTCAGTGGAAGCCATGTCATCTCTGCGCCTGAGAGCCAAACTGAGAGGCTGCTCTCAGAGTCAGCCGTTGGTACTTAGAAAAGTGGGAGAGGATTGGCAGTTAAAGCCTCCCTGAGGGTAGGTCGGAGGAGATAACAGCACGTAACTCGCTGTCACTTCCTCCATATTGGCTTCCACCATAATTATCTGGAAATTAGGTCTTTGCAAAGCCTTCTCATTCTCCCATCTTGTGTGTGTGTGTGTGTGTGTGTGTGTGTGTGTGTGTGTGTGTGTGTGTGTGTGTGTGTTGGAGCTGATCATATTATCTTGGCCTCTGGTGCCCTGTGAGGAAGGAGGCTGTGGGAGGGGAGGTGTCGTCATTGTGGACTTCCTCATTCTCCACGGCTTGGCTTTCACTGCTGATGCCTTGTGAAAAATCAATCCCTGCTGGCTGTGACCCGGACTGTGACAAGGGGACCGATTGGTCCTCAGGCTACAGTGTGGGACGCAGAGACGGTTGCTTATTCTGAAACCCGAGTGAGGGGGAAGACTTATGATATGATTTGAACTACAACTGCGTCTTTTTTGAGCAATGCTGGGCTCAGAGAAAAGATCTATGAGATAATTGCATCGAGAATGAAAAACGAAAGCTAGGGAGTAAAGTTCAAACGTGACAAATCAGGTGTGAGCCATTCTCAACCTTTGTACACCTGAGAGTTTCTCTTTAGAAATTTGTCCCGTTGGGTTAGGGTCAGGAGTTACGGGGGGTTTTCAATCTGTAGTCCTCAATCAGACATGAACATGTAATTGTCCTTCTTGGTTCCTCTCCCCCTGTTCTTAAGTTTCCTTTGTCAGGTGAGGATCTCTTAAGTTTGATCTTGGGAAGAGGAATGTGGAGCAAATATTTATCCGTGCCTCAGTTTAAACCAC
The DNA here is from genome assembly GCF_021018895.1 of Seriola aureovittata. NCBI lineage: Eukaryota > Metazoa > Chordata > Actinopteri > Carangiformes > Carangidae > Seriola > Seriola aureovittata. The sequence continues at coordinate 20,075,444 of NC_079373.1, forward strand.
CAAACTCAGCTGCACTGCAGTCAGCCGTCTCGATCTCGCCAGCCTCATTATTATGCCCTCGCAGTGCGGCTTTGGCCTTACAGATGTTGTTGCGTCAGACTGAGAGCGAAAAGAAATTCAAATCATGTAGTACAGCATTAAATTCTCCCTTTCATTTAAAGATTGATTTGAGCTGTCCGTTTGTTTAGTTGCAACTCGAGTAATGCAGGGTTCTACTAAATATTTTGTTTAATTCTGAGAACATTTGAAACTTGCATGATAATAAAATGACAATGATTGTAGGCTTAAGATGGTCCCTCTTTCTTGGTCTCTGATGATTCATTCACAGCCCTTAAACAGCCATTAAAAATGCATGTGTGCATATTTGGTTGAAACTCTGAAGTGTATCATATCAGCATAATTATATCTCTTTGATTTTAGATTATGCGCCTGCTTTGAAGTTTTGCTCTTGGTAGAAATTCTGTGGCGTTTTCCCGTGGCTGTAGGAAAAGCCCCACCACAAACGTCTGTGTTGGCTCTGTACACAAGCCGTGAACTCTTATGCATGGGAAATGATTCTTCTCTCTACTTAAACTGCCAGCTCTTAGGCAGCCCCCCCAAACTATCCTCCACCTGCCCTTAATACTCTACCCTCAATCTTCAATCCCAGCTTTAGCTCACCCATCCATGCACTTCATTACTCTAACCCCCAACCTGCCCATTTTAGTCCCAACCCCTGTGCCCTCAATCCCCAGCCTGCGACCAGCCAGATGAAGGTCTAAGTCATATTGACACTCTTCTGCTGACATTCAGACTGAGAGTGCAGTGTCAGCCGATCAGGTTATTGTCTATAAACTTTATATACGAGTCTCTTCGCCTGGTTTAGTTTGGCTGAAACAACTGGTTAGTTTGTGAAACTTTTCAAGGTGTTTTGAGAACCAAACCGTTTTCTATGTAGATGGACATGTAAGTGTAGTTTGATGCAGCATGAAATGCTGCAAATATGTGGCTATTAATTGGAAATGAACTATGACGTACCAAATTTGGTCTCTGGTTTGTGGATGTAGTGATACTGACTCTTTAAAAGAAAATTATAAACGATACCGTGTCAGCATTGCTGAATAAAAAAAAAAAGAAAGGTTGATCAGTATATAATCAAACTAATGAGCAAATTAAACCCAGAGCAAACATAAAAGTAACAAACTAATTTCTTGCATGGCTCAGCAATAACAACTGTAGTAATGCAATCATTGTATACACTTAGGTTAGGTTCTCCCTTTGCTCTAGGGTCTTCATGCCATTGATTCTATAAGATATTGGAAACATTTCTTTGAGAGTCTTCTCCATGTCGACATGATTACGTAACATTATTTCTGCAGCTGCACATTCATGCTGCCTGTTCTACCACGTCCCAAAGGTGTTCTGTTGGAATCAGATCTGGTGACTGGGAGGGCCACTGAAGTACACTGAACTCATTGTTATGTTCAGCCCAGTTTGGCACGACTTTTGCTTTGTGACATGATGCATTATCATTCTGGAAGAAGGCAAATTGTTGCCATAAAGGGATGCATACGGTCAGCAACAATACACAGACAGGCTGTGGCGTTTAAACCATGATTGATTGGTATTAAGGGGCCCAAAGTGTGCCAAGAAAACATTCCCCACACCATTACACCACCAACACCAGCCTGGACTGTTGACACAAGGCAATTCTGACCCTACTATCTGCATGCCTCAGCAGAAATCCAGATTCATCAGACCAGGCTACTTTTTTTTTTTTCAGTCTTCAACTGTCCAGTGTTAGTGAGCCTGTTCCCACTGCAGCCTCAGATTTCTGTTCTTGGCTGACAGGAGTGGAACTCGATGGCATCCGCCTCTAGGTTCGACGTGTTGTTTATTCTGGGATGCTTTTCTGCTCACCACAGTTGTAAAGAGTGGTTATCTTTACTGTCCATAAACTCTAGAGACTGTTGTGTATGAAAATCCCAGAAGCAGAGAAGTTTCAGAAATAGTCAAACTAGCATGTCTGACGTCTTCATGCTTGGAACTGGGTCGGCTTCTCTGTAATATTGTCATGTGTTCACCTTCCTCTTTAAAATGCATTGAGATAATGCATGTTATAATTTGGCGCTATATAAAACTGAATTGATATGAACATGAACTGAAGCTATGAGTTTGTGCATCGCATTGCTGCCACATTATTGACTGATTGGCTTATGGCATGAATACGCAGTTTTACCTAATAGTGTTCTGTGAGTGCAGTTTCCTAAGTGAGGCACGGTGTCGTCATAGCTAAACAGACCCACAAGTGAGGGAGATAGATAAACAGACAGACTTCATCAGACTCATTTTCCCTTCAGAGACCTTGGCTCCAACTCTCTCATTCTTCTCGTGGGACATCAGCTGTCCAGAATGTTGTGAAGTTGACTGAGGTGTTTGCAACTGTTAAGGTTTAACAAGATGCTTTTGGACATATCCATTGATGTTCTCAGTGTACTAATATGTATTTGTGTCTGTTTGCTTCATCATAATCTCAATAACAAACTGAATTCTCACTCAGACATCTCAAAAAAGTATAATGAAGACTGAATGTATTAGCACTGCTGAAGGATGACTCTTAAATCACTCTACTCTTCCTGCCAGAGCTCACACTCCACATTCCCCAAAGTGAATATGTTTACACGGGGCTGAATTCGTCTCCAAGAGTGGATTATTTCAGCTGTCACAACTTTGAGCACCAGGTGGGAAAAGATGAACTGTTTTTCCTCACAGAAGAGTTTGGGGGGATGTGTGGATGTGAACAGGTCATCCACACTACAGGAAGATTTGAAATAGGGGAATAAAAGGCCATTTATTCACCATCATTTATTCACATAGAAACATTGAAAAGATGACAGACAGGAGTGTACAGACAGAAGCAGATATACAAATGACACACACAGGGCACATTACTAAATAAACATTAATACATCCTATTAACACTCACAAGGCTTGCACACAAGGACACTGTGTGCTACTTAGAGTCTAATTTAAAGGCATTACCCTTGTAATCAATACTGCCTGTGTGTAGACACAGTGGGGTTTGTAAAAGTATTTTTAGAGAAGGCTGAATGGGCATGTGTCTGTGCGTGGTGCGTGCGTAAAGCGTGCATGACAGTACAAACTTTCAGCTGTGCTTTGTCTCAGCCAGCTGCTCCTTTGCAGATAAGACATGTTATCCATCTTTTCTGACCTTGAAAGTAGCCTTGGCTTTTTAAACTTGTCCCTGGGAGATCTGAATAGAAGACTGGAGCTGATTACAAGTTTGAAGTTTGAAAGTCTTTTTCGTGGGATTCATATTGGTGTCTTTTTTTTTTTCCCCAGAGGCTCTTTGTTAGAAAATATATAGCTTAAATTGAATTTGGGGATATATTTTCAAAAACGTCTGAAGTGGGAGATAAGCAAGATGAGGAGAATAAGGACAAAAACAGTCTGCTGAAGCAACCCTTAGATTTACAGATGAACTGAAAGAGACAGATGGAAGCTGTTGTGTACAATCAAGAAAAGAGTGAACATTGACGTGCATTCCTGCTAACTTTATACTGAGCCCTTTTGCCACCAGTGAAAACTTCTCAGCACCATGTTTCAGTGTATTTACATTTCTTCTATAGGTTGTGTACAGATTGCAGCGGTCTGTACATGAACGCAGCCTTTGGATGTGCCTTTTCTCTGTCATGGACTAACAGTAGTTTATTTTGATCAGTTTATTTAAAGTGAACATGGAAGGAGTTAACTTAGGGTAGTCTGTCTACAACATTTTTGTTGTCAGAAAAATATAAACAGCCTACAGTCTCTGCAACAAACTCTGCACCTCAGTTCTTTTCTATCCAAGAGTTTATCAGAGCTGTCGGCTCTCAGCCCTCCAACACTTTTCCTACTAAAAACCAGCCTCGAATACATTTCTGCCTCCTCCTCTCTGTTGCTCTTGCTCCCTCTCTCTCCTCAGCGGGCTTGCAGCACATGTCCATGCCTCTGGAATTACAGGCCTTGCCTTGAATAGTAGGGTTGTTCCTCCTCGGTCCCTCCAGCTCCTCTACTGGCTTAACCCTATCAAAGGCCCAGAAACCACACATCCTGCGAGGTGCTGTTTTTTGTGGCGGGACTAGGGGAGGGGCACAGCGAGGGGTGGTCAGTAACAAGAAGGAAAACACATGAGCTGAGGATGATGTTTTTCTTTGCTGTTTAGTGGCTACAGTACAAATCAAGGAATGCCTGATGTTTCCCATGTGGGATTTTTTCCTCTGAATCCAGGGTATTTGTGCACCCCTCTGTCACAAGCCATAATGTAGTCCACTGTGCATGTTTGAGGTTGGCCGTTGCTCTTTCTGTCTGTTGCACACACATGCTGGCGGACCGTTTGCTCTCCTGAAGGTGTCATCAATCACTGACCCAACCACACATCAGTAGAGATAAATCTCTTCCCTCCCTACTGCAGGAAAGTAACCACATACACTTATTTACTTTTCATTCACTTCGTATTCACTGTTGTGGGTTTCTGACCTTTTCGAAGAAATAGGCTCAAGAGTAGGGGTGTAGCGATATACTGGTATTGAAAAAATAAAATATTGATATCGTGTTAAAAATACACATGATAATATTTTGATGGCAGATGTTAGGCCTTGTGGATCTTTATCAGATGTTCTGTTTGCACTTTTAGTATCCGTTACCCTAGCATGGTTCGAGACTTTCAATCCTCTTATTAACATTTAGTTTATATTAACTTTGCATTTTATCCTACTCATTGCCACAACTCAGCACTAATGTGTAATTAATACCTGTATTCAGATATGGCTTTATGAATCCATCATCTACAGAGACTCACACAGTTTGAAATAATTCTGAAAGAATTTTTGGATCTGTTTATATACAGATGATCCCAGTTTTACAGAGCGATAATATAGGCCGTTACTGTAGGACAAACCTTGATTAAAGCACAAACCACAAGGAGCTCGCTCATTACTTTATTACTTTATTGTGTTTTTGTTTGTGTTGGTGAAGCCTGTTTTTGAACCTGTTCCTACATTAACATATTTTTGAAGTACACAGCCTCCCTTCATCTACTGATCTTTTCTTAGAGTCATAAAAAGATGGATTACGCTAATCACCGGTCAATCTTTCGCTGGTATTTGTTTTCATTAAGTGGGAAGATGAAACATTTTAGCATGAAAGGGAAATGAAAAATAGCTCCAAGGTGTGCTTCCCTGTCCTCTGCTGTGGTAATATGTAGAATTCATTTAGGAGAGCCGTCAACTAAAATTGCATTATGGACCTCTTCCTTTCTGAAGAGTCTGAAGGGACACATAGAGCCAGGTGTTTATGGAGATGGACTGTGTAATAAGAGGAACGGGAGGCTTCGACAGAGATGTCTGAGAGACTGTGGCTAGTTTCTCTAAGCTCCTAAGTCAGCAGACAGCTCTGACCTGAATAGTAGCAAGCACTCAGCAGTAATTCATTCGCCTCTTGGTCTCTTGAATGGCATCCTTGAACATTTCCTTGTTTTGTGCTTTAAGTTATATTTGGTGAATCTACTGCAGAAGTCTCAGACAAAACCCTGACCTGAGCGTCATGGCTTTGACAGATAGGATGCTGTTTTCACTGGGTCAGAGTTCAAAGGAAGTTTAATGAACACATACTCAACTCACAGACATAACTTTGCTGTAAAAAAAAAAAAAAAAAAAGGTTGCTATTCTTGTATGCAGTAATTGTTGTGTGGTGTGCCGCAACAAAAAGAGAGCTTGTCACAACACATTTAAGATGTTGCTGATGATCTGACTCTTTGATTGCGTTACCAAGTGCATTCTTCTTTTTCTAGGTTGTATGTTGGTTGGGTGGTCCTGCTTGTCGGTGACACCTCAGCTATAGCTGTCTACAGTCATCTCCTCTTCCCCTCTATACTTTCCTCTGGCCCAATGGTGCCACAGTGTCCCGACTGTGGGAACACGTTGTCAACCCAAACTGGCAGCGGCTCCAGCTGGCTCCAGGCCATGGAGTTCCTGCCCGGCTCTGGTGTCTCCACGTTGCTGTGTGGGAAGAGAGGCCTCTAAAATAGAGATGTACTTTCTGTGAAGGAAGGCAGATGTACAAACACTACGGGTAAACAGACAGCTGGACAGGGTGACAGACACATAGACAGATGGCATAGGAATAGATGGATGGACAATAGAGGCAAGTAGACAAAGAGGCAGTGTGCAGACAAACATTCAAAGAATGTGGGATGTAGCAGAGCCTCAACCCGAACAGACTTGATTTATATGCGTAATAAAGAGCAATATTAAAGTTATACTTTTTTTTGCATGTCATTGTGGTTGACTAGAATCATAGTTAAGCCATGCTTATAGTTTATAGTACACTTATAGTAGTAAGTTTATTGATCAATTCATTCAGCAAAAACTACTTTCACAATATGGTATTTTATTTATTATTGATGTCATTTTTCGAGCAAAAAAACGTCAAAATATTCACTGTTTTCAGATTTTCATGTGAGGATGTTCTGCTTCCCTCTTTTTCGTATCAATGTAACGTGTGGTTTTGGGCTTTTGTGTAGTTTCAACTTGTATTACTGAATACAATAGAGGTAAAAGAGCATATAATTGAGTTCCCAGCAAACAGACGGAGAAAAAGATTAAAGATTCACTCACAGAACAAAATAAGAGGCAGCATTGGAGAGACCCTGGCAGCTCTTGGCACCATCAGAGGCCACTGACAAAATCTGAGCTGAGACCAAACTGTCCAGTGTGCATTGGAGGGAGACGGGTGGAGAACAGAGGTCAGGAGATGTACAGTGGGGAGTCGGGAACTGAGGGCAAGGAACTTGTAGGTCACAGATCTGTCAAACTGATTCGCCCCCTCCCCTCCACCAGCATTCTGGCCTGCATACCTGCAATGTAGCCCCACACAGGTGCACTCCTCCACTCCCTCCACCTGTTTCTGTGTGAGTTGAGAGTGTATGCAGGTGCACTGGAGAGGAGCCACATTGCGCGACTATTCATTTATATGCTGCCACTGTCTCTTTCTTTCCTTCCCGCCTCCTTGGGGCCCACAAGAAGGGAATATATCCACAGTCTCACAGAAGCAACCCCATCCTCAAACGTTTATCACCGCAGGCCACATAATTGTTCTGCCATTCTTTAGGTTCATCTTTCCGAGTTTGTATTATTCAAGTCTCCACCAGTGTGCTCCAGTTTCCATTTGTTTACTGTGAGGGGAAGAAAATATTCCTATAGATGAAAGCTTGTGCGCCTCCGTTCCAGATGTTTCTCGTGCGACACCCTTTTCACAGGCATTTATCTTTTCAGCTGTCCGCCCGCAGAATTTTCATAATATTGTTACCCTAAACAAACATCCCAACTGTAAGAGCTGCAGGCCTGCCCAGCCAAGTCTTGAGCCTGAGGTTAGCTTTGTTGAGAATGAGAAGCTGACTGGCTGCCTTGACATATGAGCTTTAGCTCCTTTATCTCTCTCATCACTAATATCCTCAAACAAAAGCACAAAGCGCAGGCCAGATGCAAGGCGAGGTGTCATTTTTCATTCGGAAAAATAGAAACCGTTACCAACTCTGATATATACTGTATGTCCAGTGTACTTGCCTTTAAATTAAGACAAGCTGACAGCCTTTGCCTTGACTGGTTTTGAGTCCACAGATTATCCGAGTCTCTCCTTCTTTCTTTCACACACAAGCACCCACACTGGTCCCTTTAGGGCAACAGACAGAGCAGCTGGGTAAGGTCTGGAGATGAATGAGAAAAGTGGGTGAGGTCTGGCCAAGAGACTGAAAGAGATCAATGTATTTCTCACAGATTCCCTTTTCTCTGATGCTGAGCCACACAGATGTAACCACTTCCTGTCCTGAGCGTTGCTCGTCCACATTTTTTATCATCCTCAGCCTGAAGCGCTAAAGTGAAGCACATTCGCTCATTCTGTTAGGGTTGTTCTGCCGAAAATCTAATTTTCAAGTGTCAAATTCTCACCCCCTCTAGGCTTTCAAGGTTTCTTTGAAAATACTGCAGTTGGCTCCTTTTGTGTTTGGGTAACCATCACTGTGAATCCAAGTTGACTGTGGCTGCTGTCGCTTGCAAATGAGCAAGTTACAAAATTATCAGAAGAACCTTTCATGTGTACAGAGGTGAATATTTGACATCCAAAAGAGATCCCTTAAGAGTGTACACACAAAAAGATGCATGCATATATCAACTCACTAATATGCAGAATTAAAGCTCACACACACTCTTACCGACACACACACACAAGCACACATCAAGCCACACAAATCTCGGCCGGACCAAACACACCAAACTGGTGTCCAGATCAAACAGCATGTCTAGATGTTAACCAGCAGCTGAATAAACAGCCTGGCCTCTAAAGTGTGCTTACTTGTCCCAGCATTCAGCTCCTCACACTCTTATTTTGTTTGGATCAAAACGATGGTCCTTACAGGCCACCACAATGTCAGCGGTGATTGATCTCTCTCCTGCTCGCTGCAGGCTTCTCGTTTGTGGGGGCGTTGCCTTAGCAACAATGGCTTTTTGGCTGCTATGCCTTTTTGACAGAGCTAAATCTAATTGGCAGACATTATTACATTACAGTTATTGAAATTACACATCTAAATACGACCTTGTTGAATGGAACTGACATAGATTTAAGTGTATATTTTGCTCAGTGAGAATCGTACCGCATCTCACATCTGTCTGTTGACTGCTGGAGTGGATTGTGTTTGAACAGTAAGCGCAGTTAGCTGCCGTGGCTGAGCTGTTTCTGAATCAGACTATAAAAATCAGAGTGCAGGAAGGAACCTGAGCTCTATGGGTCTGCCGCCCACAATACTCCCGAGCCCAAGAGAAAACACAAGAACTCAAATCACAGCAACCACTGCATTTCCTGTGTGTGTATTGGAGTTGTCGAGAGAAGTAGCTGGTGTGTGTTTATTCTTGTTTTTGTTGTTTTTACCTCTGTCTGTTAAGTTGTGTACAGGGGCCTTGTGTGTTCCTTTTACTTATACGCATGCATGTGGAAATCAAATAACAGCTGTTAGTCTTCCTCTCCTCAGCAGGATGGATGTGGCACCAGTGACCAACAAACAAAGCTTCCATGCAGATATGTTGCTGTAAAACATGCCTGTTTTAAGTCACTTCTCATGAGTAGAGCCATACTATTGGATCATAAAATCTCCTGTTGGTTTAGCTCGGTGCGTTTGAAAGAAGCAGAGGACGATGGGCCAGGCTCTTTTCCACTCTGAATTAACAGTCATTCTCTGGATCACAGTAGCCTGCAGTACTTCCATTGGAAGCCTCTCTGTGGTTTTGGAAGCTGCTAACATGTCAGTCAGATGTTGTAATGCGGCCCACTTTGCCAGTTCTGTAATGTTTTGAGATAAAATGCTTTAGTAAAGCTGGCAGTGTGTTGTGTGTAGTTTGGCTGTGCTTTATGTGATCGGAGAGAATCTGTTGAGCCTTGTTGGCAGCACTGTGTTAGTTCAGACAGACGAGTGTACTTCAAGCTGTAACTGTGTCCCTGACAGCTATATTTATTGATTTTTCACCTTTTCACTGCTTTATATGCTTCATCACAGACAGAGTGGATATGACACATGTTGGTAAATAGAAGACCTGCATATCAGTAATGTAATCTCAGTAGTGAGGTAATCTGAGATAACAACTGCAGGAGTGACACATTCAAGCAGTCATGTCCGGATGTAAGCCAGAGGGGGTGGCATCGTCCAGCAAAGTCTGACATACCAAGCACATGATGAATTTCTTACCACATGGGAAACCACCAATGTAATGAAGTCACTACACAGTTCCTCCTTCAGAAGAATGCCTTGTGACCTTGTCAGGTTTTGTCAGAGCACAATGTTATTTACAAGTGTACTGTGTGTGACTCTCTGGGTCATGCCTTATTGGCCCAAATGAGTCAGGTGTGTCAAATGGAAAAACTTGTCCCATCTGGGAGACTCTTGAGGGTGCTACAGCAAGTATGATGTAGGTCAAGTGAGCAATGGGCGCTGGCCCATAGCAAACTACGATTACAATGATAGCTTACAGATCATCTCTGGCTGTGGGTCTGACTCAGTGTTATTTTTTGAGTTCTCATAAAAAATCGTAAAATGTTTCTGTTAAAAAATAATCATTGAAAAAGATTTTTGTTGCCTTTTTTTTTTTTTTTTTTTTACTATAGTAGAATTAGTGGTAACAACAGCTTAAGGCCAAAATATAGACATAACACACTAAATGTGGGCACAGAATGCCACCATTTGTTGACATAGCACCAAGTGCTTCAAGCAAATTCCTGGTTTGTTACATTTACTTTTCTCATTTCCAACTTCAAAGAGCAGTTGTGTTGTCTGCTCCTCTGATGATACTGCTCAGTCCGATGCTTTGCCTTTTATAACTATGCAGAACAAGTGACCAATTTTAAAATATACCTCCATCAGTCACATGATGTTTGACGGTGTTTCCCACAGAATTAGATTCTATTTGTGGTGATAGATAATACTGTATATAAGGTACTCCAATGAAAATATTTTAATTGGCAAGAGCTTTGTGACAAATAAATAACTGAACAATATGCAAAACTCCATTGCTTCATGTTATGTCAAACAAATAACAACCTCGCTGACTTTGGTTTGGCTCGGTGATGGTTGATTGTTATTAGCCAATGGGCCCAGTCCCCAAAGTCAATACCAAAGAACATATATCGGACTTGAGAAAAAAAAAAATCTAATTTATAGAAAACATTATTATTACAAAATTTAATGGTTACTTTTGTGGTCCATGCTCTATCCCTCAAGTTCAGTGCAAATCAGGTCTCTACTTTTTGCCTAATCCTGCTTCCAATCAAACTAACAAACCAACAAACAAACAGACATGAGTGAAAACATAACCTGCATGGTGGAGGTAAAAATAGATAATCAATAAGTGGCTGTTGGTGTCAATATTGTAGCAGGCTGCCACAAATAAATCAATGTATGGGAAACACTATTCTTGTCAGTGCTTAGTGTAGCAGTCCCTCAAGTGTCTCCCCATCTGGTTGAGGGCCTAGCACGCCATTCCACCTGGCCTTATATCACCAACACTCCATGGCAGCCTCGTTGAACAGGACTAAACCCTGCAAGCCTTTAGTTCCCATTCATCTGCCTGTCATCAACATTATGGAGAGAGAGGGCAGAAAAAGCTTCAGGTGAGGAGGGAGAAGGAGAGGTGGATGGCCAAGAGTGCTTACAGGAGTGAATTTTACATCTGGGTTTGAACATCTAACATAAAGCACCTGGAGATCTGTTGAAGACTAACTTTGCACATTGTGCTGGTGGTGGCTTCCCTGGCACAGGTGTGTGCCATGTGTTGCCACAGGCATGAGTCCAACTTAATATCTTTCGCATTATATCTGCAATCTTGCATCCTGCATCCTTCTTCTCTTTCAATATCTAATCTGAGCAACCTTGTCACATGATTTGCATTGATTATTCAAAGAAAGATATTCAGTTGCTTCTGGCACATTAATGTATTAACAACAGAGACAGCAATGCAAATGATTGACTGTACTGTCTGTTGTTTGAAAAGCTCTTAACAAAATGTGTGCAGACGTTACAAGGTAAACTAGATCAAACAACAGATCCCTGGTTACCACGAGACTCAACATAAAAACCAGCCCAGTGCACAGTGAGTCATGCTCACTGGAAATTAGCAACGTGGTAGGCACATCTTTTACCAATCTAATTGCTTGGATGAAACTACTTTTTCTATAATTTTTCCCACATGGTATGCTTTTATCAGAGAAGCATTAACATGACTGATAGCCCCGCTATAATTAAGTATGGCAGTTGGCTCTTGTTGGATTAACAGTATACACAAAATATGTCAGAAGATGTACTGTAGATACTTCGCCATTTCTGGCATGTGATCCCCCTCCATCAGTAATTGAAAGCTTGTGCTACGTTAAAAACTGATCGGCCGTTTCGTAATTACCTTTGATGGTATTTATCCTGTCTTGTATCCAGCCTCCAGAAGAGGCACAGACAACCCCACTATTCCCAAACCCTAGATCTGAAGCAGATGGTGGGGCTGGGCACCCTCCTGTATCGTCCCTCCCCAGGCCTCAGCTGCTATTTCAGGTGCTGCTGATCAGCCACTCTACATGTGGAAATGCAGCCCTGGGACTGATGTGGTACAGCATGTCCCAGATAGCTGCTGGTGGAGACTGTAATCAACTCAGAGAAACTGTAGAAACTCTCAGAGAGTTTATAATCTTTGCTGGTACCCATAGAGGAATACATTGAAGCACTCAGCTAACTTAACAGATGGTTTTTAGACATATTGATTCATAGCAAGGTTAATTGAGAGTAGCAGGGGAGAACATATTGTAGAGTTCAAGAGAGAAAGAAAAAACTTATCTCTCTGGCCCACTGACAGTGGGTGAGTTGTTTTTACTGAAGCCCAGTTTCTCTCTCTGTAGGTCAACATTGTGGGTCAGTACCCATCCTGCTTACACTGCAGTTTCTTTGACAATAGAACAGGCCTATCTGGCAAATCAGAAGCCATTCTGAACTGCAACTTTGGACATATTTGTCGCTGTGAATGGGGTTATGGGAAGTATGTGATGTGGCCTCCAAAGGAGCAATTGGATAACATCCAGTCCAGAAACAAAAGGGCTTTGGTCCAAACTGATCACCACAAAGACCAAACAGTGCTCTTTCTTTGTTTATATTGACATCATGTGCATTCGGGGCCACATTGACTGGATGTCCATCAGTCAGCTGGATTTGTTGCTGACAGCTTTATAGACCCTGTTTTAATTCTGCAAGCCACTATCCACACGTGGCAACATGTACCTGAATATGGTTATACAAGCCTGTAGAGCTTTGTCAGACTGTTTGCATCCTCAGTAGATACAGAGAAAGAAATGTAGGGACACACTGTTATAATTTTTCTACAACGTTACACTGTTGTTTCCTTCTGTAGCGTCATTTCTCAACACAGTGCACAGGTGCTCTCATCTCCCCTCCGTCCCCCAGTTTAAAAGGGATCACAGAGGGCTTTGATGTCCCCTTCCACACACACTCCCCACACCCAAATCCCTCGGCATAGAAGCCTCTACACGTGTTTACCATACAGATGACCTCAGAACGGCAGGAATGCACCATGTAATAGTAGAGCAACACTCGCTGTAACAGTAATATGGATCCTGATTAAGGAAAACTTTGGATTACAGTGGGTCAATTTTTAAATACAGTGCAAGGTCACACATGTAAATCTATGTTGTCTGTGTTAGTTTTGTAAGAAACCAGTCAGACAGCTGATGTTGCCTGCAGTGGGGGATTTAGATGAAGCATCAGTGTGATCAAAGGGAGCTGTTTAGCTGTCCTCAAACTCTAAAGTAATTTTGTTATTCATTTCAAGTATTTGCCTCCGGGATGAGTTAACTTTCTCTCGTTCTTTCATGTGATTTTCATATCATAATCAGAGGTCACGTGAATATTTGTGTATTTACATGTGAATATTCACAGTCAGAATAGTATGAAAAGCAAAATCCTTAGTTCTCATTTGGTTGGCAAACTACAAAATTGTGCATTATAGCCATCACCTGGTAAGAGGTAAGATCGACACATTAAGGCTAAAACGTGCTTCACCCTGGTACATCCAGGTAGAACATGCACAAAGGTTGTTTGACATGCCAGTGGATATGGATAGCAGTTATGACATTGCTACGCATATGGTGTTGCTTTTAAATCAAAGACACCAGCTTACCGTTTAAGGAAGGAGGGCCCAAATGAGAAAACAGTGCTTTTCTAAAATGAACTGCCTTGCTGTGGTCATGGCCCTGGTTTGACTTTGTTTCGCGGCTGTTTTTTTTTTTTTTTTTTTTTTTTTTTTTTTTTTTTTTTTTTAACCAAAGTGCATCCTAGTTTCAGAAAGTGCCAGACCTGTAATTTCCTCTGACAGGTGGTTTTCTTTTAGCATTAATTCCCTCATACTTTAACTTGGTGCTGTAGCTTCAATAGCCAGTGTTTGACTATGAAAGTGAATGACTTAATGAGTTTCCATGTGCATTCATGAATGTAATTGTGTTAAATGTTCCAGTACGCGCCTTTGTGTCAATGCCATTGTAGCTTTGTTTTAATCCCCAGATCCTCTGGAGATTGAAGCAATTGCAAGTTTTTACTCATTCATCAAAAAGGCCTAGCGGACTTTAATGCAATCACATTTTAACCCACCTCCTTCTTAATGCTCATTGGTGGTCTCCCTGTTTGTCTGTTGCCTGCTGTTCTTAATGTTGAAGTTTTGAGTTATTTATTGCAATCAAGGCACTACTTAGTTGTTGAAATCCCATTGTCCACACTCATGATGTTCGTGGTTCAATGTGGTGGAGAGTTTAAATGCTGTGATAAGCTTTTATTCAGATTTAGTATTGCAGAAACGCCTCCCTTGTGTCCCATCTGTCTCGTAAGTGGTTTATTTCCTGTGCCAGAAAGAAGGAGCAGCTACTTGAAAATGCAAAAAATAATCAACAGTTTCCAATAGACCTGATGTAAATGACTAATTTATCAAGATTGTGAGAAGATTTAATGCTGATGGATGGAGCCGAGCCTTTTGGTAATTTGATTACTGCATTAAGGATACATGTCCATGCTCGCTCGCTCGCTCGCTCATACACACAAGTGTAGCTCTCGTTCTTCTTAGACTGGAAGCTTTCTAATTGAGTCAGCAGTTGATTGGCCATTAAGTAGCTTGACAGGCTGAACTATTATTGGTCTCCCTTAAAGGCTCTCAGGGATCTTTTGGCTTTTTTGCAAAAGACATTTGATGCTGTCTAATTGTCTTGTCAAATACTTATCTGCTTAACTACCATATTATTCATTTAGCATCAGGTTGGCCACGAGGAAACTCTTAACCAAGCCTATGCTTTATCTGTTGTCTTTCCCTCAGCTCTCTGGGTTCAGTCTCTACTTCAAGTGATGTTGACTACAATTGCTGAGATTCTCATGGAGATAAACAGGAGGATTTTTTCTCTACTAGAAGTAAATCACAATTGCAGAGACTACTCGATTCCGATTTAGTATTGCAGAAACGCTAATACTCAATGAGCCAATTACGTACAGCAAATTGGAAAGTGTAAACTGGAAGCAGCATGTGTCAGCAGTGACACAGATCTTATAGTCATCAAAGGAGGAACAATAGTCAGTGCCTAAAATTACAGTCTATCAGCAACAAATACAGCCAACGCATTTTATGTGGTGAAGTCACAAGCTGAACCCTCCTGTCAGTGACTGACACTCAACAGGGCAATTTTTAAACTGACTAACCAAAAGTAAAACTGATACACAGTGGCATCCAGAAAGCTGGTAATTGTGGCAGAGCTGCTATTCAACTCTAATATAGAGGACAACTTCAGAGAAACAATATTATAAGGTTTTATCATCAGAATTCGTTCAAATGGGCCAAATTCAAATCTCAAGTGCAGATCATAATATTAGGAGTCAGTATTTTTTTATTTAGTTAAAAAATAAAAGACAGATTTATTTGAATACAGTTGTCATGTCACTAAAGCCCCCCCACACATTTTTATATGTTATATTTACAGCACTGGTAATATTCCTGAGCGGTGTTCAACTTTTAAAAAATTGACAAATGCCTAAGAGAGCCATGCTTAATTAGCATTATTCTAAAATATGCTTTGATTTTAGGCAGTGCTCATGTAACCATGATTAAGGAAAACAACAAAACAAATTGAAAACTGTTGATTTTAACATGCAACTAGAGACCTAACAGTGCTGCATTTTTCATAAGAGAGATCACGGTAGCTGATCAGACAGCTGAGATCAGACTGAAACAGATTCATAATTAATTAGCTCTACTGTATAAAGTATCTCGGTGTCACAGAGTGCAAAATCTTCTGTTTTTTTTCTGTTATATAAATGGGTTTAATAGCCGAGAGCCAAACAATGTCTTCAACCCACGCTGTCTTGAGTCAGAGAATTAAATTTAATATTGGACAAAGTGTTGTTTGAGTGACACAGAACTTCTTGTGGGCCCTCAATGAACCTGTGCCAGTGAATGTGCTGCATTCACATGCACTTTATACTTTCTTCATTCTCTCCACAGCACGTATTTCATAGCAGTTTTAATCAGGCTTGATGCTCTTCTCAAAGGACAGTCCTACTGACTGTTAAATACTTGATCTTTATAGATTGGTGTTTGCATTATCATTACCTCATCAGCTATAAGTGTGGAAAATGTGATACATGTTAAACCTTGCCATGAAGAAGCCATCTTTGCCCTGTTTAGCTGACTGTTACTTTCAATATTTGTCGGCATGCCAAGAAACAGGCAGTAAGACTTTACAAGATGTTACCTTTATAATGACACCCAGTCCAGTGAGTTGTACAAATAATTTGTGAGGGCATGTAGCAGCTTTAGTGTTTTCTGCCTTTAATATGAGGGATCACTCTGTGCCCCTCTCTATCGGTTTCTGTGTGGCTCTAAATCACCTCATTAATCTGTTTCCTCTGCTGAAGATGTCTGGCCCAGGCTACCGCCCATTAGGAGAAATCCATTATACATGGCCCTAGCCAGACAGGACACACGGAGGAAACTGTGTGTGTGTGTGTGTGTGTGTGTGTGTGTGTGTGTGTGTCTGTGTCTGTGTCTGTGTGTGTGTGTGTGTGTGTGTGTGTGTGTAAATGTAAATGTAAATGAAGGGCACTCTGACAGGCATGATTCCTCAGAAAAGACCTCAAAGGGTAATTTACCTGCACATACAACTGGTTTAAACGAGACTCACTGTCGCTCCTCTGCTTTCTCAAGTGGCTTGGGTTTTCAGTCACAGACACTGATGAGGGTGGGTGTGGGTGTGTGTGTGTGTGTGTGTGTGTGTGTGTGTGTGTGTGTGTGTGTGTGTGTTCGTGCGCGCGCTCACTTTGCTGTGTGCTGTAACTCTGGATTTGGTGGGAATCGGGTTCCATTCATCTTAGTTATTTTCAGCCTTAATGAAACACCTGAGACCAATGTTGCCAACCTCACATCTCCACAAACACTCAGAGGACCCATAACTAAGGGATAATAAGCAGCATTTGACCATTCTGTTGTACTGATGTGTACATGTGCTGTACTGAAGCTGCTTGCCTTGCAAATTCTTGGTCCTATTTTTACCAATCAATAGATTTTGAGCGATAGATGATAAACAGTGATAAATTTAATAATTTGTAATTAGGTAATGTTTGTGATTTGGCCAAACTATGACATGATGAAACTCTCGACTTTTGCCTGGTTTGGGTGCTCTCTGCATGTTGGTGTCTTTGCAGTCTACAGTATGCTCAGTAAAAGACTCTGTGTATCTGCAATGATTGAGAGTCCATACTTCAAAGATGGTCACGGTACATTATATTACTATTATGTAAACAAACTGTTTGTACAGATTTTTCTGCATGACTGGAATGTATAAACCTCATTTTCACCCTTCAGCTTCTGGCTTCATTCTGATATGTGTGTGTCTGTGTGTGTTTGTGCGTGTTTGCTTTCCTTCAGAGATCCGGGCCCAGTTAGTGGAGCAGCAGAAATGTCTCGACCAGCAGACAGAGATGAGGGTCCAGCTGCTGCAGGACCTCCAGGACTTCTTCAGGAAGAAGGCAGAGATTGAGATGGAATACTCCAGAAACCTGGAGAAACTGGCCGAACGCTTCATGGCAAAGACTCGCAGCACCAAGGATCACCAGCAGTACAAGTGAGGAGACACACTGTCTTAGTGTTTGTCTGTAGTTGTTGAGAATTAGAGGGATTAATGTCGGCAGAATTTATCTCTTAAAAACAATGTTACTTGATTGTGGCAGCCAATATCTAAGTTCTAATGGGACCATTGTACTGATCAGTCAAACAAAGACAGGAAAGTAGCTCAATGGTGACGCGTTATTTTTATTTATTTAATTTATCATCAATTATTCTTACATCTTTATTGTAGATATTATGCCCTCTGAACTTGTAGTGTCAGACAACTCTCTTTTTCTTAGTCCTATCTTCCTATCTTGTATTGTTTACCACTAATTAAGGATAATTTAACTATCAGCTCTGTGTAATGTGTCTTTGTGTCACATGTATACCGTGTATACATTAACACCTATGAGTTTTAGCCCTTTACATCACACTAATGTAGCTGGGGAGTTCTATGATTAGTCCACCTTGACTTTTCATTTTGTATAATGAGCCACAATAGAGTATTGTACAGTGCAGTGCTGGGGAGAATTGTGCTTTAACTTTGATATACACTGTGTGGTATGCAATCCAATGAAACTTGCACATAGGCATGAAGCAGTTTGACTTGGAGCCTTTTTAAAGATCTTGACACAGTTAAATGTGCCATAGTTTTTGGCCTTATTATACTGTAGGAGTCTGCTCATGGAAAAAGCAGACATTTACATATTGTTTGAACTTGTGGTGGGAACAAAAATAAAACCTATGTTTGTCCTCGCCATCTGCAAATAGCCCCTGCTCTCTGTCTGAAGCTCCAATGGCTCTAGCAGCTGTGCGTGCCCATGTGTGTAACTGGTGAGGGGACTCTGGTGTGGCGCTTTGTGGTTTTCATCGCGTGATGTACAGTCTGGTCACTTCATTCACAGGGCAACATTTGGCAAGTGCATAGGAGCATATTTCTTAAGTAAATACAAGACGACTGAATAACACTGTGGGTTTTAAATCGTGTGGCCGATATTTTTGCATGTATATAAACAACAGACATACAGTGAAGCTTCTGTGCTCAAATATTCTTTATGTTGTTTTCATTGGACAGACTTGTGGTGTGAAAAAGTGTTTTTTCATTCCATCTGTAGCCCTAAGCCAGTTTTGACGTGACAGGTCAGAGCGGCTGAGCAGCACAATGCTAAAGTACCATTAAAATGAGCAGATACATTTTTTGGTTATTAGTCCAGACAGGCTGCACTCAAAAGGAAGCCACTGATGTGACTGTCATTGGAGCTGGAGCTCTAAATCCAGTTTACATAACTGATGTTCAGGCACGTTGACGAAATGTCATTCGTTCAGTTAAAACGGTTTTAATTTGCAGTATGTATGACATGTTTAGTTTGTTTTAATGACTATTTTTTCCCCTTTTTCTGTAATTTGGAGAATGCCCAGTTTCCCTGTAGAAAGCCACATGCCTCCTCTCCATACACATGGAGTATTTGTGTCAGCTGCCATTAAGAATCTTCACCCAACAGAATGAAACACAGGTGCAGGATAATAATCTCCTTCTATAGTCCCACCCCCCTCCATACAAATCACGTTGCTATAAAAGGTACAAAGATATGATCCCACACTGGCTTCCCACCAAACTGCTAACATTGCTATTTGTGTTAATTGCTATCAGTGGTGGAAGAGGTATCGAGGTCCTTAAGTAAAAGTACCAATAGAGCCATGTAAAAATACCCCATTACAGGTAAACATCCAATACAATACTTAAGTAAAAGTAAACTATTAGCATCAAAATGTAATAAAAGTATTAATTAAAAGAACTGGTTTTGTCCCTCTGACTGATATATTATTATAACATTAGATGATCAATACTGAAACATTAGTGTGTAGGCAGCTGGTTTGAACTACTTAATATACAGTTTTATAAAGAGGGAGAGATATTGGATCATTTCAACATTTATTGAAATAAAACCGTATAAGAAGTTTAGAGGGAAAAAAATCACTATTTGGTGGAGCTGTAAACTCATAAACATCTGAAATGAGACCCCAACTACACACTGCTTTTTATGAGATGTTACAAGCCAAGTTTGGAAACTGCTGTTTTAATCTTACACAATGTGTTGTATTTTAAAAGCTTGTTATGTTATCCATTGTGTAAAATCTTCCTCTTAAAAGTAACTAGTAACTAAAGCTGTCAAATAAATGTAGTTCCCTCTGAAATGTAGCATAGTGAAAGTATAAAGTCACATAAAATGGACATTGTACTTAAGTACAACTGATTCCTATGTATCACCAGGCTGGAAGAATTTCTACTGGTGAATGTGATTGAACTCAGGTCTCTCTAGTGGCAATCAAGTATTTATATCTTGCATTACCAGTATCTTAACATGTTTTATACTGATCTAAAACTGCCTCTCTCTCAGGCTCCAAGCTTGGAGAAAGTTGTGACACAGTAGGAGTTCAGTCCAACATCCTCCTCAGGAATGAAATGAAGTTTGTGTTTGTCAGAAAGCACAGACTCTGTGCCACCTGTGGGAGTAGTGCGCTAGCTCACTGCTGGAGAGGAATCCATCTTGCTTCAGGGGAAGTTCCCTGTGTACTGCTGCTCTTCTCTGTCTGAATCTGACGACAGTGGTGCAAGAAAGCAGTGGAAGATGGATGACAGTAAAGATGGATATATTTAAACACACATTGACATTAGAATTGGGACGACAACACTTTTATCTCATACCACATTAGATAATGTTGCCACTTTTTAATATTTGCAAGAGGTAACGATGCAGCAAGTTTGCATTTTTTGATGCCATTCTTGCACATTAAAAGGCTCAACACACTAGTGTCTTTGCCACATTCAGAAAACACTGCTGTCTGGTCTGTGCAGGTTTGCCTTACATGCTGAGAATAAATTGCCACAATTTAAACAGCTGCAAACACTCCCTTCTACTGACATGACTGTTAACCACTACAGTGACTACAGTTTTAATCAAATATTACTCTGTTGCTCCATAATCAAATAAGTTATATTCCCACCAGAGGTAAATGCAGTTGGCAGTAATGAAAAAAAAAAAAACTGTTCAACCTGATAATTACAAAGTTATAAAGTCAAGTTAGGAAGTTCTACAGAACACATGCTGCTCAGTATGATGTATTGTGTTGGTCAAAGCTGCATGTCTCTGTGAGCTTTAATTTCACTCGTATCTTCTCTGTCCCTTCCTGTGAGAAAACAAAACAAGTGTCCAGCCCACAGCAGCAGTCTGTGGGAGAGCCATTCTGTCCTGTCTGCCTTGTCCATTTGATTTTTAGTGGCTGTTTGCAGAACACACACACACACACAAACACACACACACACATATACATACACACATATACACACACACATACAAATGAACAAATGTGGGAAAACATTCTACTCTGTCTCTCCTGCTTTTTCTTAAACAAACACACACACACACACACACACACACACACACACACACACACACACACACACAGCCATATACTGTATTATGCAAAGTTTGTTCAAGGAGGGACATGAACATGGAGACAATGAGCAGAGGAATCATTGAATTATTTATGTTGCCAGAGCCACAGCTTGAATCATCTTAATTCTTAAATAGGCTGCTTTTATCCAGAATTAAGTTTCTGGTGAAAGGACTTGCTCTCTTTGTCTGGGAGGATAAAAAGGTGTAAAACATGCTGCGCTTGAATACTGTACATACTGCCAGACATTTCTATCAGCAGTGCATTGAGTTTGAATGCTAAATGGGAGAAAATTGTTGATAGCATTTGTGTTTGAACTCAATTATTGTGTCGAATTGAATTATTAGTAGGCTTTGGCACCCTGTTGCACACTTTTAAATCTCTAACTTTAACCTTCCTTTACATTATAGGACTGGCCCAATTAGGACTTGTAGATCCCTGTACTTTGGCAGCAGCTGTTCGACTACATTACAGGTGATCGTGCTGCAGCTACGCAGGCTGCCACCACAGTTCATTAATGAAAGATGTTATCAGTAAGGCACTAGAGGACTTTGCCATTTTGCCTCTGCTGCTGATAAGGGATCCGGTTTCAATACCCTGCATGCTGAAGTGGTAATTATCCTTCATTGGCAGCATCCTGCTACTGTATGAGAGTGCAAGTTTGTTGACAATGACCCATCGACTCTTTGATTCAGACCGCATGAACGGACAGAACAATCCAAATACCCAAATTCATATGAAGCACTAAGTTGCTAATGAGTTCTCTGTTTTCATTCGTCTCCCTCTGTGCCTCTCGTGGACATTAGCTTCCCTTTTCCTACCTGTGTTTGAGCCCCATTGGGGCCCATCTATCCGTCTGTGAGTCTGTCTGACCCAGTTCCTGCCCTGGCTGTGGGGGAAATGATGACATTGAGAGATTTTCCTGCCATTATGTGGGGTAAGCAACTCCCACAGGTCATTTTGTCGTCACGGCCTGTGTCAGTCCCCTCCTTGTTTTCTTGTTCTGTCCTCTTTTCACTGCAGGCTTCCACTTTGATTTAGTAGGTCAGCCCATTAACAAACATACAAGGTGATCAAGGAACTATTGACATACTCGTGGGGCCTCTCAGGTGCATCTGTGATTTCAACCAGAGTTTCTATAAACACAAATTTTGCAATTTTGATTGTTGTGTAAATCAGTTTTGCTTTTATCCTTTGACTGTCTAAAATGAATTCTTGGTCATTCATGGATGACAATCTGAGTTTTTATAAGACATGTGGATTTATTGTATCAGTGTAGTTCTGTTTTAATAGTGAAGGGTCCTGCCCAGCTTGTAAATAAGGTGAATTAAAGCACAGAGGAAGACAGGTCAGGCGACTTAAGCCCTGGCTGGAAACTCTTTGGCTGATCTTGCCAATTTGCTGCTGTCACTTCAGCCATTTTGCATCCACAAGAGAATTTGCTTTGTTTTTTGATACCTTTGACAAAATTATCTATATTTCTTTAAATATAGGTAATTTTATACACTTTTGCAGAGACTCATCATGTGTTCTGTCCAGCTTCATGTCAGCGGCCACCTGGACATTATGCATCCGCACATGCAAAAGTGAGCATGAATTAATAAACACACATGCAGACACACATGCTCTCTTCACATATATAGATCCAGTGCCATAGAATGGAAGTATTGCACTCTGCTGATACATAATGCAGAAAGGATTTATGGTAATTGCTCTTTGACAGAGCGTGTATGTGATGCTGTCCAGCAGTCCTGCTGCTGTAGCTCTGAGACCGCTTCACTTATTTTCTCCTTTTCCTTGCTTTTTCTTCCTTTGCACGTGTCCTGCAGCCCGGGCATGTAGCACCAGTACATCACTCAGCTTTAGCTAAATCAGTTTTTTCATTCACCGTCTGCCCGGTGTCTTTTGAAAAACGACTCTCGGATGTTTTTCATGTCAGTGTGCTTGGCTCTGGCTTTATCAAATGTAAGTTGCTTCCTGTTTTGCAGAGTCTCAGGGAACATTTCGGCTGGTTTGAATATTTGTATCAGTTATTCATTTGGAGAAATGCATCGTTTTTGCTCTTGCAGCAGATGTGGTGCCAGTGCTGAAGGCTAGTTCAGGGCTGGGTCACTCGCCGAGTGCAGAGTTTCACCTGTTGTGTTGACAAGTGCTGCCTGTCTATGCAAAGTAACTTTGTGAGGGAAGAGCAGAGGCGAGTTTCCATATGGTTCCTGCAAGACTTGACCCCAGACCCAACCTTAAAACCTCTCTCAAACACACACTCATGCACAGACACACACACTCACTTTCTGTGCTGCTTTTTAGCAGGCAGGAGGAATGTCATAGATTAACCCAGAGGAAGTCAGCCTGCAGGCCAGTGTTAATACAGGGCCCCAGCTTGCTCTGGCCTGGACAATGTCCTACAGTTAGCTTGGAAGCAGCCGGCACACAGCACAGGAAACAGCTCTCAGGCCTCTCTATGTTTTTTTTTTTGTTTTTTTTTTTTTTTTTTTACTCTTAAGCTCTGTTGCACTCAGATCCCTATCTTTTTCGTTTACTCTGACTTCTCTCTTCCTTGTCTGTCTTCTGCTGTCACAGTTCATACATAATTCTACTTTTCAGCTTAACTGAAAATGCATCCGTGGCTCCTCAGCTTCATTCCACTAAGTGTATTTAAAGCCTGTGGCTGTTTCTTGGTTATAGGAAGTCAGCTTGGCTCAGAGCATTGCGAGAGCAATGCCCCAGAAATGTCAGTGATACAAAGTATTTCCAACTTAATTGCGTAGTCCTTGTAATATATGGAGTTTTTTAGACCTAGAACCAGCAGTATATGGGACATGTAACACCAAGGGAAGCCTATGACGCATCCCTCTTCCATTTTAGTGACAGGCCCTGGTGCACTGGAAGTGTTTGTAGACATCCTGCTTGTCGAGGAAGTGTCACGATCTCCTTGTGAAAATGACAAATATTGTCAAAATCAATTAGGGCTGAGACATTGACATTAATACAGGTATTTGCATACAGGTATTTGTCCATGTCTGCTAGCTCTTCTCTGGAATACTGCGGAACTGTGGTGTGGGTTTAACTTTGCACAATGTTTGTACTCATTTCAGTACACAGGCAATCGAACAGAGAAAGTTTCTAAGAAAACTGATGCTTCCTCTTTCTAATTCTTATTAGTTACGTGTTACTGAGACTACAAATTATAAACTTTCCATATGGATCTTTGACAACTGATCTGACGCCTGTTTTCTCTGGTCAATTTAGGAAAGACCAGAACCTGCTGTCACCTGTCAACTGCTGGTACCTGCTGCTGAACCAGGTGAGGAGGGAGAGTAAGGACCACGCCACACTGAGTGACATCTACCTCAACAACGTCATCATGAGGTTCATGCAGATCAGCGAGGACTCCACACGGCTACTCAAGAAGGTGAGGGTGGCGAGTATGAGGGCCATGATCACACTAAACCTAAATATGGTTGATTTCTGCTGTGACCACCAGAGACATAAAAGGCAAATTTTAATCTCACAGTAAATCACACAGTAGCTCTTTGAGTCATTTTCAAAAAATAATAGAGGTGCTTTGTGATTGGAGAGAAAAAAACATGGCTTTTAGGTGATTAGAAGAGAATCCAACTGAACATACTGAAAATAAATCATATGATATTTTTAATAGAATCGTTGACAACAACATATTTGCTAAGGAAGTCATCGGAAATGTTGGATATTAACATACAGGGTACAGGAAGGAAGACGCTTTGGGCTACATAAAACATTGCTATATTTAACCCTGTATATCAGCTGAAACACACTTCACTCTTCTCAAATGTGTAGTATGTTTTCACACAAATTCACTTAAATTCTAATTTCCAAACAGACTGCTTTTGTTCATGTCCCTCAAGTCTCTTTCACACTGCTCCAACCTCCCTCATTCTTGTCTAAGTTACTTTGTACTGTACTGATGTTTGACCTCTACTAGAGGAGGTCAGATATGTCTTTTCTTTGATCAACAAAACAGAAGTTTAAACTCACCACTAACGCAATCCAGATTTTTCATAGCGGTCAGATCGGGCAGCAGTTTCTCCAGTCGTCATGTTATATAAATGGTCTTTCACTTTCAATTAACCCATTCATTTGGCAATGAAGTATATTTAGTTGCAGGATGTGCAGGATATATACAGTATATATTCAGCTTTCTGTTTGATGGCAAGGAGCTCTGCTGGGCTCCTGTGGTTTAGTTTTGTGAATTAGGGAACCTTGGTCACCACAGTTTCAGATCAGTATGCCTTCACTCTCCCATCTGAACTGTGGCTTCATGACCGAAACCCGGCCTCTGCTTGCCTTTTCCACCACAAAGACGACTACTCCCTAACAGATTATGAGCTCCTATGCTGCAGGAGTCACATGAACTCACCACAGGCCTAAATTACAAAGTGGCTTTTCTTCAGAGGAGTGCCTTTGTGTCAGTTTAGCTT
The DNA here is from genome assembly GCF_021018895.1 of Seriola aureovittata. Classification (NCBI taxonomy): domain Eukaryota; kingdom Metazoa; phylum Chordata; class Actinopteri; order Carangiformes; family Carangidae; genus Seriola; species Seriola aureovittata. The sequence continues at coordinate 20,101,068 of NC_079373.1, forward strand.
GTGCGACTTTTTCACTGTCTACTTCTCTACTCTTTCTTGCTCTCTTGCCCTGACTCAAAAAATAAAAGTTTCAAAGAAACATCCCTTGATGATTGTGGTTTCATCTGATTGTATGTTCAGGTGTGGTGTTTAAATACTCACCCAAACCCCAAACACACAAACAGGAAGCTGCAGCAGTCATTTCCTTTTGATAGTGTTTAAAAACATTCGTTCTACTAATGAGGCCAGATGTGAAACAGACAGATTCATCTTTCAGATGTTACTTGCATTGCCTCCTCTGACTACAGCACAGTCCAATGATCATAATGATACTACCTTTAATGCAGATTTAAATTTTTAGTGCAACTCTGAAGACATTTTGCCAAAAACCTCACAATCTGCTGGGTACTGTACTGCCACAGTGATGTGATTATTGCTGTGGAATCTGCAATATCCAACCACACTGTGTAATAGTCCCTTTAAAGTTTGTAATGCAGTTTCCCAGTGGATCCAGGTGACACTGTGCAGACAAATGGCAGCCTGGTGGGAGGTCCTGGTTCATAGGAGACCTGAGACACCGCTCGCCCTCTAATTAAAGCCTCGCCGAGCCTTTGATCTCAGCAGAGCTTCAGTAACGAGGCACAAACAACAGAGAAGTCCCCCATGTTACATGGGCTCCCTCACAGCTTCTAGGAGACAGCTGTACTGTTGTCATCCTTCCAGCACATCAAAGACCTGTGTTTTTATTTCCTTGTATGTTCTGGTCTCACGCTGTGACGTGGAACAGCAGTAGAGGACCCCAGAGTAGCCCCGGTGTCTTCGTCAACATCCTCCGGTTGATCTGTTTGCTGTTTGACATGTGTATTTATCTCTTCAGTGTTGCATTGTGGTCACCCACAAATTCCTTTGAAAACACACCATTTGGCTTTTTCTTTTTTTTATGGTTTGTTTGAATACAAGAGTCAAGTAGTGGACCTCTCTTTCTTCTTTTATGCTTGGATAGATCTTATCATGTTTCATTATTCATACAACCAGCTCTTTGTTTTACTCTGCCATGTTTTATTTATGGAAGTCACGTTCTGTGGCTGCAGCTACCAGGTGGATTTCCCAAAGCTTGAGGTGGTTTTGAACTTTTCCACAGGCAAAGCAAGTGCTGGATAGAGTTTATTACACAATAGGCCTCTTTCACACAAGGCATTTTGACATGTCACAGTAGGAAAAACATAGGTGTAAATAATAAAAAAGAATTAGGAGTAAATTCTGTTTAGCTGCTTCAGTTTCTGGCTCCTGGTGTTGTCCATGTTGGGTCACTCCCATGTCTTTCTGTGACAGTTAAATTGAATAGAGCCACTGTAGATAACACATAATGATACAGTGTATCTTACACTTACATCTTAGTTGAACATTTTGAAAAATACACTAGTGAGATGAGATGATCAGTCTCTTGATTGTGCATTAAGTACTGAGTTGAAGTCAGGATGTGTCTAGCCTAGCCTAGCATAAAGACTGAAAGCAAGGGGAATTTAAAAATGTCTATCAACACCTCTAACACTCCCTTATTTACTTTTTTGTTTAATCTGCACATAAACAGAAATCTAAAAATGTCATTTTGCCACTGTGAGGTTGCAAGGTTTGGTATCATTATGCTTTTTTGTTGAAACTAAAAACCTGTGCTCAGCAACCATATCTAGCAACAAGTATATCCGGAGAGCCGGCATAGAACTTCTGAGAAATAGATAAACTGTTAGCTTGAACATGTAGCTCACCCAAAAACCACTTTTACATGTCCGTTCATGTGCGAGATAAACAAACAAATGAGCAGTTGATGATTGCTGACCAGAGCCAGGCTAGCTGTTCCCCCTGTTTCCATTCTGTATGCTAGCAATGCTAACCATGTCCTGACTCCAGCTATGTACTTGTGCACAGACTTGAGACTCATATTAATCTTCTCATCTCAACTCTCATAAATTAAATTCTATTTCCTCAAACTATTCTTTTGACATTTAAACAGAGGGGTTACACATCCATTTAATTTGTTTAAAGCGTATTTTTATATCTTAACTGTGTGTCTCTATTACAGTGAAAAAGACATTCAGATCTACGTTGATCGCCACACACACACATACAGGCCCCCAAGGGGCTACAACTGCCATTTCTATACCATGATTAATGTCACTGGCAATATGAAACCCACCACTCCCTAAAGCCTGACTTGGTTTCTCCTCTCCAGGATTGTTTCATCTTTCTAAAGTGGTTGGAATGCAGATGGTGTGAGCTTAAAAGGGGAAACCCATTTGTAGGATCCTTTTAATGAATTAGACAGAATTGGAAACCCCCCAACTTAGATTCCTTTAAAATGAAAGGCTGTACGTTGTGCAAATTAAATCACTGACATCGGTTATACAACACAGCAATGAGTAAACAGCCGTTATCGCTGGTAATTTGAGGTATATGTGTGTTACGTTTAGCGACGGTTTAAAAAGCGAGATGTTTTCAGAGTTTTTTAAAGCCATTATTTTAGTTGTAGCTGTTTGGGTGAAAGCACTTTAAACATGTCTTGAATGTAATGGCTATTTACTTTCATCTCTGTCTTTATGTCTCTCACATACACTCTCTCTCGCTGCTCATGTGATCCCTGAGAAGGCTTTTCATTGAGCTCTGGACCACTTCCCAGCCTTCTCAATGGGGGAAGAGCTGACGAGTGTTAGATCTGACAGACAGTCAAAGGTTCTGTCCTCTGGACTGACAGTTGCTAATGGATTTTCCCACAGGAGAAGGCCTGGGTCTTGACCGTCTTTATGATATGCAAGAATTCACAATTAATAGGCATTTTACTTATGATATGGTGCTGTCATTTTTTATGAGACATAATTAGAGGTTTACTATAAACTCAAGGACCAGATCATCCTATAATTTACCAGAAACTCAGGACGTTTGCGTCGCTCCCTTATCTACACTCCATTCTCGAACACGCCTGAGGTTGCCACTTGCCAAGTTTAGTGCTTCAGAAGCTCTGGTTATCCAGGCTTACAGACTCTTTGTGCCATGATTAGGTAAGAGCTACAAATCAGGGAACTGATGGACCAGGTGGTGGTTATAAAGACATTGCTGCTCGGCCATGGCACCCAGCATGACACTCTAATGTCAGACACCAGCCTGGCAGCCAGTAACTGAGAGTCTAATCCTCTTTGCTGTCTATTCACATGCTCCGACATCGTGCAGCTTTACCTGTGAGTGACTGGTGAAGGACTGGAGTGAGAAAGAGTTTATGCACTCAAATTTTCACAACATTGCTTCTGTCCTGGGTCTGTCGCATGTTCACAGTTCAGCTGAGTTCTTTTAGAGAGGTGTGTGTGTGTGTGTGTGTGTGTGTGTGTGACCGCAATAGAGCCTTACCTTTAGCCAACACCTACATGAGGCCTCATGCGTGCAAAGCCATCGAGCATGTGTGACTCATCTAATCTCAAGGCAGAAAATGCCATTGTTGGATGGTTTGTCTGCATGGAATTTTGTGTTGGTATCTTTTCTTGAAAACAGGTCATATACAACAAATGCATGCAACGTAATAAACATTTTGAGTTTGTGATTATTGGTGTTAGCCGGTTTACTTCAGCTCTGTGTATGCACTGGATCCTATAGATAACACCTGCAGGTGAACTGCTCAGGTTGGACAATTGCATTTTCTTTCTTACAAAACATGTGCAGAGTAGATTTTTTTTTTATTATTATTTAAATCCCTGTGTTGTTTTAATCCATGTTTTCTAGCTTGCAGTCTTCTTCTGTCTTGCTTCTGTTGGCGCATGACTACATCGATCGGTGCTTTACCACCGACGTCAGGGCAGTAGCTTGAAACCTGTGGCAAGAATGTGTATCATGTTGCCTGTCTGCACACACATGTGAATAATGTAAACAAAACAGGGTGTGTATGTATGAAAAACATGCTCCATAGTGCTACTAGCAGACAAAAACCACCACGGGGTACCTTTTAATAAAGACAGATTAGAATTGTAAAATTAACTTTAGTTTATTTTTCATTTTCATGGCCCTTTTTAAAAATCTACAGTGCACTCCACTTTTGATCTGAATTAAATCACTACTCTGTCCCACTCCACTAGGTGGTTCGATGCCCTCTCAGAACCCTCTCTCAACCTTTTGCCGTGAGCGGCTCCCAGAATGAGATCTGTCTGAGGATAATTAGGTTACAGAAAGACCTGGAGTACAGGCCAACGCCGTAACATCATCCAGGTAGCAGCGCACAGTATCAACTGCAGTGGAGAGATCAAAAAATTGACATGACTCATAATCTCATAAAAATACAGTATATGAGTCAGTGTGAAGGAAATATGGGAGCTTCACAGTTAAATTAATAGTGAAAGCCTCACTAAATCCATCACGGCATCAGTGTTAAACTGTATCCCGCAACCGTGAGATGCATTAATGTGGGCGTGTGTGTGATAGTATTACTGAGTCAGCCTTGTGGCACGGCTGATTGAGTTAACATATTTGGGAAAAATCTTTCACATTCAGCCATAGAAGCCGGATAATGTGTTAAGCATGTGGACAGTGAAACTCGAGCTGCGTTTGATGATTTGAGTGGAAAAGCCGTCGTGACGCTGATACCACTCTCACACAGAAACCATGTATTTGACACAGGATGATAAATGCACTGTTCTGTTTTGTGCTTGTACCATTCGAACCAGAGTGCACTCATGGCGTCTTGTCACTGTCCACGTTCATATGAAACCTAATGCACAGTAAACAGTGTGCATTTGTTAAAAGTGGTTACTGCAATGTTTATAATGGAGCTTAAACATGGCAGACAGCACTGTAATCTTTATGCATATTTCATTGCATCAAATTGGTGATTTACTGTATAGATCTAATTGTTTTTCCTTCTGTGTTTGTTTTTCAGAGCAAGGAAATTGCGTTTCAACTCCAGGAAGACTTAATGAAGGTCCTAAATGAGCTATACACAGTAAGTAGTAATGATGACTCCCCCTTATTTCTTTTCCTTTTTCTTTTTTTTACTGATGCACTTAGGTACATTAGTCTTAACTGTGGTTGATACTGGTTTACAGCACTAAGCTAACAAACTACTGTTTGTAACAACTTGGCATCTTTAACCCTGTAGCTCAGAGATGTCTGAGTTATATTAACAACTCAACCTAAATTGATTGCTCAAACTGTCAGAAATGTCTTATTTCTTTTACAGCACAAAAGAATGAAACATAATCCTGTTTACCCTCATGAATTGAATATTCAAAGTGTGAAGTATCAGCTTTATTTTTGCTTGAATCATGTGCATTTTCTCTGTTTTTAATGGCTCTTATCAGCTGTGTTTTCTTCCTCTTCAAAACAAACTCTTACAAAGCCACACCAGGGGGTTGGAGCCAAATGGCAACAACTTTGCTGTACATATTTTCTTAAGATTATTTTTTTGGCATTGCCCTTATTTGATTGTTGACACTAGACACAGACAGAACACGTGGGGAGGGAGTGCATAAGATTACATGTACTAAAGGTTTCCCAGTTGGAATCTAACTGCAGACTTTGATCAGGATACATATGCCTTAGACCACTCACTCACAGGGATGCCTGTTGTATATATTTTTTAGAAACACTGAATGTAAATGTAGCCATGGCTGCAGACCTTTGAACCCAGAGGTTTGATTTTCTCAAGGCCTAAGTAACATTTCACCAGACCATCAAACTTCTGCATCCAACAAGCTGCACATCTGCAGTCCAGTTTCTATGAAGGCCATTTCTTGTAGCTTTGATCTTTGTGGAGCAAGGTGCTTAAATGAATCAATAGCTAAATCCACTGCCTTAATTGCCGGAACCAGCCCTGCTTAGCCTTCCAGCTTAGTTCACAGATGTTGTTAGACAGTTACAGGCAGTGTGTTTTTGTCATGTCATTCCTCACTAACATTCAGTATCATTGTGTTAGCCTCCTCATTGATTGTCATGGTGACCTGGGATGTACACAGATGGTGATACAAGCCAAGGCAGTTGTCGTTTGTTCCCATGAGATGGAGTGAAAAGCTATTCAGTTTACTTCTAGAGTCTCCTATTACTCACTGTAGAGGACTACAGTGGTTACACTTCCAGTGGATGGCTGTGCTGCTCCAAACACAACAACGTGTTACTCCAAACTCAATGTGTGTCACACTCACCACAATCCACACTCCAGATTTGACCTGGTTTAGCCCCTGTGGGAGGACACATGCGCGCACACACACGAACACACACACATATATATATTCGCACACACTGTGCAGCTATTGCATCAGGCAGCCACAGTCCTGATGTCGGCCTCTGCCAATGAAATAACAGGTCTGCTCCATCTCTAAATATGTCCCTCTAAAAGAAGCACCAAAGTAAACACACCAGCGGCAGACTCCAGACCAGTAAGTGAGGAGTGCAGGGCCCAAGGTCAGTCACCCATCTCTAAACT